>NC_091948.1:17339159-17639159 GCF_041260155.1 Ptychodera flava | reverse complement strand
ATTATGGCCTTCATGTAAGCTACACAACTATCAATTTTACAACTTCAATGTTTGCTCACTTTTACTAGACGGTACAAACTTTCTTATTGGCGTTGGAGACAGTTTGAAAGGTTGAAGGCTACCCAAAATTAAAAATAACATCGTTTATGAATGCATATGATTTAGGCACAAATCTTGAAAAAGTGAGTTCCCGACTAACCCGTTGCCTTTATGAGGTTTACATTCCTCGGTAAATAAATTTCATTTCCTTTGGGTGTAGATTTAAAAAAGATACCCTAGAAGAGACTTAATATGATGAAGACACAAATAGGGCACTGTCACAATGTCATGAAAAAATAAAACTTCATGAATTCAATATATATAGAGAGAGAGAGAGAGAGAGAGAGAGAGAGAGAGAGAGAGAGAGAGAGAGAGAGAGAGAAAGAGACAGAGAGACAGAGACAGAGAGAGAGAAAGAGGGGAGGGAGGGAGAGATGTATGTCCATAAATGACCATGATTTAAGTGTTATTATATTGAGTTATTATTCGATTCGACTGTTATAATGAACATGACCCTTCAAATGGATGGCATTCTGCGTTCATTGCCCTTTCATAAAAGTTTGCGTAACATGCATTCGTTGACGTGTGTCTCGACATGTTGCAATTGCTATTTAAAGGTACACCTCAAGGACCTTTAATCACCATATCACGACCACATGCGCAGTATAATTAATGTAAATTAAACTTCCATCAAGCCCTGGCGGTTTTTTAATGCTATGCTATTTCAAAATATAATAACTTGAAAACACACGACACAGTGATGTGCAAATCCGATCGTTAAGATGAAAGAAAACACTTTGTGTCTCGATGTGAAATCTGACAACTCTAAAAATATCACAATAGATGATTAGTGCCATTGATATTGCAAAGCATGTTTGTGCTGCCTATAATGCTTTATGAAACACGTGACATAACGTTGTGCAAGCGGACACGGCTCGAGAAGAAAGACATGTGACAAGGATATATATATATATATATATATATATATATATATATTATATATATATATATATATATATGTGTGTGTGTGTGTGTGTGTGTGTATGTATATATACATATATATATATATATATATATATATATAATATATATATATATATATATATATATATATATATATATATATATATATAATTTTGCCTTGTCACTTATTGCCTATAATTATTGCCTGATTCAGTAATTTTCTCTATTAGATGTGAGCTGGCTACAGTACTCGTTCATTAAAAATGACGGCGGTAAAATCCAGCTACATTCCTTCCCTTATCAATGTTTGCTCAATAACCGAGCCAAATTATGGAATTTTTTACCTCAACCACTGAAGACAGTTAGTCGAGCTCTCAACACCAGCTTGAGTTCAATGAAGCACACACACATACATGTATGCGCGCTGGCACACATTGCATGCATGCAAATTAAATCAAAGCGGTGTGAATATCGCTTAACTGGGCCCCGGTAGAGTGTCAAGACAGCATAATCAGCGTAATTGACGAAGGACATGTATTGTGTCCAGACATGTCATGGGAAAACATTGTTTAACGAGAATGACAATTTAGACAATGATGAATCGAGACATAGCAAAACGAGGTAGGCTGAGCCCGGAGTATGCCCTCAGTCCCCAATTAGGTACAGTTCTACCCTGGATAGTCAAAGCTACTTGAGCACAACCTATGAGTAATATTCCGCGAAGTCGTAGGGATGTCAAAGTCTTCAAATAATTAAGTTAAACTCTACATTTCCTACAAAATTACACGTCAAAAGAGCTTGATTAGATAAAAAAAGATTGTGTCAGAGCTGAGAGTCAAACGCAGGATCAAAGTCTGGATTTTATCAACATCGGTCAAAGTCCACACTAAATGAGGACATTAAAATCGCGGTATGTATGTCTACCGATCTTATAGAAGTGTCCCTCCCTTAAGACTGAGTAAGCATGACATTACAAGATGCCGAACGATGCGAAACGGAGTAACAAGACATTCCGTGACAAGACATGCCTAATCAGATAATCGTGACGAGACAAAGAACAACGGCAACAGACATGAGAAGATACGATGTGACAAGCAAGCGTGACAAGACTTGGCATATGGAAAATATAGGATGGCAAGACAATAAGAAGACAATAAGCAGCATCATATAGAATAAAGGTAGCAATCAAAGGAATATGTCTAGACATAGAGTGAGAACAGGGTATGAATATCTTGTGTTGGAACGTTATGCCGAGCAGGATAGTGACGAGGTGAAACGTGACTGAAACATAGCATGACAATTATCATCATTCATAATTAAATCTTTTAGCTAGGTATACGGAATTAAAAGTCATGGCATGAAAAGACAGTGTTTATATATAACAGGTACAGTAAGACGGGGAGCGTGATAAAGAATTATTAGAGATGATGTGACAAGATATGTTGGATGATACTCAGGGTGAATCAATGTCATTGTATGATAAGACATGACAAGAGAAGGCATGGATGAAAAGACGTGACATAAATACGTGTCACATACCATTACGCGAATAAGCATGGTATTACTAAACGCATCAGAACCAGAAAAACAATAAAACATGAATGACGCAGGTCAATGCAGCAAAGAATAAACTACACTTGTATATCCCAGGAGACTTTTTAGAAATTATTATGATCTCATTTTTCAGACAAAACTATGAATTTCCCTTTCGTGAAAGTAGAATACCGAGAGACTAAATTAGAAATACTTCCGTTTTACTTGATTTGACGGGACATCCCTTCATATCCCAGTGTAAGCCTTTTATGGATTGTGTGTATCTTTGCTTTAATAAAGTGATGCTGTTACCTGCATATCTATATTAACCACGGCAAAACTTAGTCTTCATTATGACGTCCTTTAATCTCCCATAAACCAGAATAAATAATTGTACGCGATTCAGTATAGTCAACGACAAAATGTCATCAATGTGTTAAAATACACCAAAAAAAGACTTGAATGTGAACGTGGCGACATATGGACGTCATGCATGAATCTGCTGATGACGTATGACGCACAATGTGGCCATCAAACTAAAAGAAAATGTGACGATGTTTGCTAATTGTTAGGTTTCTACAGCAGCAATCCCTAATTAACCCAACAATCTCATACCACTAGTCTTTGTGTGGCATTACTCCGGGTGCGCACTGATCCGGTGCTTAAAAGATGCATATGGCAAAGGAAACTCATTACATTTGACTCCAAAATTCCCCTCCCTCGAACAAATACTTGAACGTGAAGAAAATCTGAAAGTTATGCAAGTTATGATTTGAACTTGCCCCGAATAAGATGAACCGAAAAAAACTCAGATGTCAGAAGTTTATACTGCCGGTACACTTAACGACCACAAATATTTTAAACAAAAACTTGAACGGGGATTGAGTATAACTCATGTACGTATTTCATCGGGAAACGGTTACATATAGTGCGAATTTGCCTGCGAAAACCGAACGACAGCTCAAGTCCTTCACGCTACACAGTGATCATTTATTTGCTCTGCTCAATGTTTTAATTGTCTACGGCCCCTAATGTCACAAGGCATGGCGAAGCAAGACGTTTGAATTTCTATTGGTGATGGTATTTTTGAGAGCGTAAATTTCTGGCTTCACCACTTTATTTGACAATATTTTCATCGCTACTGTTTGCTCCCCCTTTTCATAACAATTTATGCACATGAATCAATTAAATAATACCTGAAGTGAACTGAACTGAACAACCCCTAACCATTTTGAATTTTCCTCCTTTACCTTAGCTGCTGTGATAGGTTAGCAACATACATTTTCCAAGGCAATGCACATATTACATGTGATATTGTTTCTAAAGATTTCTTGACTGGGTAGAAGTACAGGGCATTTTTATGCAATACCTTTCTGACATTTCATATCTATTTCTAGAGAACGTCATATAGGAGGGGAACAGATTCTTTAAAATGTGTTGTTTGCAGCATTAAACAATGAAAACACCATTGCCAGTTTGGCGTAAAGAAAAATCACATTCCGGGAGTTCTAGCAATTCGCCGCGTCACTCTGGTACAACATGACGAACACGGTGTTATGTTATTCTCTGTGTTGTTTTGTGACTTCCCATGGGATATCAAGACAAGAATCCATATCAGGCGATTAACAGGGGAGTCCATGCATGGTGCAGCTAATGATAAACAATTATTTGCCTTTTTGTGTGCCATATACCCCTTCATTAGTGCATTTTGAACGCAATTAGCGCGCTCTTGTAAGTGTCAGAGTTCAGCAATTATGTTCCCTGTGGGAAGTTTGCCTATAATATCTATTGAAACAATTGTGTGTGTCAGAAGCGTAGGTCAAACCGTATGTCACACTGCCAAATGATCGGCGAATCGTTTAGTCATTTAATACAAGGCGTAAATACATACAACTTTCTTGTATACTGTACAATGACGTTCGCAAATACATAATTATGTTATGAGTACATGAAAATGTATTATCATCAATCCATTCAATATGTATCTATCTATCTATCTATCTATCTATCTATCTATCTATCTATCTATCTATCTATCTCTCTATCTATCTATCTATCTATCAATCATCCGATATCACCGCTCTTACATACAATGTATATACATACATACATACATAGATAGATACATACATAGACGCATACATAGATAGATACATACATAGATAATACATAGATACATGCATAGATACATAGATACATACAAAGATACATACATTCTGTATACATACACACAAATTAAATAGTCGGACAGACTGACTGACAGATAAGCAATGCGATAGAGAATGCATGCATCACAAACTTACAACACTTACAGAAATCTTTGACAGACATCTGCCATTGACAGACATAAGTAGACATCGACAGCCGATGACAATACAAACAGTTGAAGAATTACGATGATGACAAAGAAAACAAAAGTACATGTCCTACAATGGAATACAAGTTTTCGACGAAAGAGCTCAAATACTTAATGGGAGTCTAAGTAGAATTCAACTTGTACTTGATCGTCGAAGGC
This sequence comes from Ptychodera flava, assembly GCF_041260155.1. Classification (NCBI taxonomy): domain Eukaryota; kingdom Metazoa; phylum Hemichordata; class Enteropneusta; family Ptychoderidae; genus Ptychodera; species Ptychodera flava. The sequence continues at coordinate 17,634,109 of NC_091948.1, read as the reverse complement.
TGCCATCGTGTGCTTGCAAAATCGCCCTTTCAAACCAGTAAATGGCTATTCGATTTAGTTTTAATGGCCTTCGTTGACTCTGTATCGCAGCCGTTAGACGTCCTTCACAAGCGATGTAAATTAACACCGTCTCTATTCACAGTAGTAATTTTCAACCCCTTATAAACCTGTAAAACCGCTCTTTTTGGAATAAACCATCTTCAGGAAGGGGCGACACGAACAAGTTTCAAGACGATTCTCGTCACAGTGAGAAGATGGGTTCGTAGGTTAAATAGGTTTTGATTGTCAGGATAGGGAGCTTTCCCCGACCTGTTATTGGCCAGGGACGGGCCAATATAGTGAGAGGGGGATAATAATGACGTTAGTAACGTTTGTCACGTGTTCCAGAAGGCAAAGAATGAGCAACTCTTCTTCAAATTACACACGTATTTTCACCATTTGAGTGAATATTTTACCCCTCCCCCACGACCGAATTGTCCACCCCTAAAGACTTTAGTATTAAACCGACAGCAGGCTACATTTGCTGTCAGGTGTCTTGCACATGGGTAACATATCCAGTAATCGTATATGAATCGGGTGTATCGAGTCGAAAATTTCAAGAGCAGGAAGAAATTTAGGCGCGTACTTCCTGTGCTCTAGCTTCGGCATCAACGTGATCGGATGACACATAGAGAGATGCAACATAGCATTCTACCGCACACGAACTGCTCGCTTTTGTGGAGCTTATTATCTTTGAGTCATCCACAGCTTCTAACAATTAATCGAATCTCCTCCAAAGTGATGAGGAAATTCGCGTGACAGATCGACCCACCAGAGTATTTGCCAGATAATTATCATATATTTACTTGGGCGGTCATCTTCAAGGCACGGAAATTTAAGCCTCAATTATCAGTAACTTGAAATGGATTTCGGTCCCTGTATTTTTTTTTCTGTGTGAAAGGTGTACTTGTTCTCACCCCAAATCATGTCACGGTGCACGGTGCGCAACCTGGAAAGGCAGACAATTTGTTCATGTGTACTTGCAGCCGTTGTTGTTGTCGACAGCTCAAGTGTAGTCCGGACGAGACATTTGTAAACGCTAACATTTCATATTCTACACCTGCTGTTTGTTTTCGTTTTTGTTTTTTTGTTTTTTTTTTTTTTGGGGGGGGGGTTATTTATTGCAAGGCTAATACTTTACGTTTCAACACACCTAGGTGGAGAAACAAGAAAATAATCTTGTTTTCTTGAACAAATGTAAGGAAAAGTGAATTTAAGGCTGCTTTCACCCTTTGGGTGGCGTTTTATCATTGAAATTCCTTTGATTGGTAGTCGGAGATTTCAAACGTACGGTTTGTAACTTTACCTGAATAACATTATACATAAGCGGTTTTTTTTCTAAAGTTTGAAGACCTCCGCCTATTTTAAATTTGTTTTCCCACCATGTTGCGGTATTATTTTATGCTTCCATTTATTGCCGGAATTCTCCAGGGATAGTAGGCTAAGACACTTGGAAGTATTATTGTGGATTCAGCTTATGTTTGTAGCTCAGGGATGAAGATATCGTTTCCAAAGCTAGATCAAGATGACTATTTTTGTCTTTTTCATAATTAATAACTTCATGAGTCACGGGCTAGAGGACATGGTTAAGCACAGACAACCTATTCAGGTTAGGCCACGTTGAACCACTGAATACATGCATCGTCATCTATTGACTACATTCTCTCCGCTGAACACATCAGATTCCAGCTCAGTGATTGAAACGTATACATTCGTGTAGTAAACCTATTAAAAATCAAGTCAGCGTCTGAGTTACCGCGCGGCTATGATGGAGCGTCTGAACGACCTCATCAGATTCTGCAATTATTTATGTGTTACGAGCGCAGCAGACGAATGATCTCGTTGTCACGCTGGTGAGATTGAGACTTCCTGTCAAGATACCATCGGCTTGGATTACATCAGATGCTACAGAGTGTTTAGGTTGGGTCGTCAAGTGCCATTGCCTTTTAACGTTCTAGAATTGAGGTTACGGGATGGATGCGAGACATTGTCTTCAAGAAATCTTTCAGCAATTTGTTTCAGCTATATTAAATAACATCAAACGAAACCAAACGAAGTTGGTAAAGATGGTCGATTAATTGCATTGGATGAATCCGCTCCTAACATTGTTATCATACATGTGGCATGAAAAAGGACGTTGGCGTGACGAGTTTGCTCAAGGTAGTATAGTACGCACCTCGAAATTTTAAGAATTAAATTTTTTGCTGAAACTTTCGGTAGGAAACCGTAAATCGTTCCCTTTCGAAACAATGCATGAAAAACCTGATATTACACTTTCAAATGCGGAACATATTTCCCAATATTTACCAACTCTTTATATTCAAAATGGCCGCTATCCCTGTCTTACCTATGTGGGGAAAATGACAATTTCAATTTTCACGAAGCCAGTGAAAACTTAAGTTACTCCGTGAACTTCAAAATGAGCCCCCACAAGTGCTAAACCAAAAAAAAAACATTGTAAACGTTTGAGAGTTCAAATATCTGTTCCGAAGGTGAGTTCTATCATAAAATATCGCTTCCATTCTTAACATTCTTCATTCTTTTAGATTTTTCGAATGAGACTGTCTGTCTGTCTGTCTGTCTGTCTGTCTGTCTGTCTGTCTGTCTGTCTGTATGTATGTATGTATGTATGTATGTATGTATGTATGTATGTATGTATGTATGTATGTATGTATGTATGTATGTATGTATGTATGTATGTATGCGTTTACCCTCCGATCATATCGCGAACAGGATGTATGTATGTATGTATGTATGTATGTATGTATGTATGTATGTATGTATGTATGTACACACTACTGTAACGTACACTGTGGTTCGACTCATCCATCTGTTTATCTATGAAGACAGGACGGCAACTTGATTTACCAATCATTCCCATCAGTCACTATGGATTGCATCCTATCCTGAAAGTAAGATCGTTCATGCGTCCCCGAACCAAGCTGGCAGATTTGACTGTAGTAACTTAATCTATCGGCAGTGTTTTCTGGCGCCATACACATATTAAACTTGTCGAGTTTCGTTTTTCCTACAGGGCAATACTATATGGACATGAATTATCGGTCGTGTAAATCTTTCTTCCACAGTATATGCTTGAGACGAAGGTCGAATACAACACTACAAATTGTCGGCAAAATTGAGTCGAATAGATTGAATATCGGTCGTGTAAATCATTCTTCCACGGTATATGCTCGAGACGAAGGTTGAATAAAACACTACAAATTGTCGGTAAAATTGAGTCGAATTGATTAAATACCATAGACAGATTCATTCCAGTCCGCTCTGCAAATCGTTTACCTCAATTTACCCAATAAACCCACTTGTGGCAATTGTAAAACATTCTTCAAGTGGAGAAAAATATTCGTACAATTTTGCGAATTTGTGTGTACATCTTTCTGTACAGTGAACGACATACATATATCCTTTTTGGCGCCAAAATGTTGCTAATCCACTTTTACGGCCTTGTCAGGCACATGCCGCAACTGGTTTCATCGCCAGTATTATCCAGACGGAACAGAAGCATTTTGAGATTATGAGAATTCATGAGTGCGTGGACAATATGGGCACTGAAATTTTATGGCTTCTTACGCTTTCACCTTTTGTTCGTTTGCTGGTTGAAATTACAGGGAGGGAGAAAAAACTCAGTGAACAGCTTCAACGTAAACATGGTAGAGGCACAAAGACCATACAGTCATCGTATTATACCTCAATGAATGATTCGAACTGGCATCGTGATCTTCTTATCAATGAAAGTAGAAGTATTATCTCCGATACTTGTGGTTCTCCGTTGAAATGACAGTACTGGTGAAACACTTAATCTCCCGACAAGCATTTACTCTGTCACCTGTGCTCAGATTTGATGGCCTCGAAGCTTTCCAGATAAAGGATTGGAAGTTGAGGACCACATTTTCAAAGTTCCATTTCTATGTTCGAAATACGGCAGCGCTTAAAAGGCGCTGTACTTCCAAAACGTCGATATATAATGTAACCTACAGGATATTTTGAAGCCAGAGTTTACATTAAGATTATTCAATTTTTGGGGGGTGTTTCTTATTAAGGTAATATGCGCCTCGAAAGTGAAAGACTTAAACTTTTGCTCAAACTTTCCTCAATGAAACGTTCGACCATTCTATTACCAAAGCAAGAATAAAAATCAGGGGTCACCGTGCAAACTTTGATACTAGAGAGACAAATTACTTGAAATTTACCGATATTTGAAAATCAAAATGGCCGCCATCCCTATGTTAACTCTATGGGAAAAAATATAATTTTCGATTTTCGAAAAACTAAGACGGTAAAAAATTTGCTTACATCGAGAGCTTCAAAATGAGCCCCAACACGTGGTAGATCAGAAGAGAATTGATAAAATTTCAAAGCCCGAATTTCTGTCCCCGAGGTGCGTTCTACCTTAATTGAAAGCGACCATGGCCGGTTAGATGGACGACTAAAGAAATGTGACAGTATTTGTTAGACACGACTTCAAACCTTTCTTGCCATGGCCCATATAAACACTTCAGAAACTTTTTGAAATTACCAACTTAGACTGAGAATACATTCTTAAATATACTATAACAATGCAAAGATAGTGTTTAAATCACCATCAAGTCACAACGCAAAGGATTGGCTTTCCGTACAATTTGTGTAACGGACTTAAAATGAAATAGACATGCGCATATCTGTTCACCGAAGCTTGAATCTTTTCAGAGCTGTTTCATCTCACTTGTCTAGTTTTTCCGCTTCACCACCTACAAAGTGTGATAGGCGCTAGAAAACGTCAATATTCTCTTTTTGCTAATAATCTGACCGTCCACGCGCGTTCATGCTTTGCGACGCGAAACAACAGCACGCGACTGCAAAGGTTTTAGCCCCGTTCCGAACTTCTTCTGCGTAGAAGAGATAGGTAACTTAATCTTTCCATGATTCTTGACCCCGGGACCGCCTAATCCGACAACCTAGTGCAGTCAGACGTCCTAGCTGCGTTGTGTTCTATTTTCAAGACACATTCCGTTTTGGATTACACTGTCCTAATGATAGCCAGCACTGGCAGTGGTTTATCTGAGATCAATCTACGTGATCAGGGTTATTCCACTTAATGACGACAGCGGTGAAGAGACTGATACAATCTGGTATTTTCTGTCTTCAAAGCACTCTTCACGTTTATTATGAGAAGTCAACCCGAACCGAATGACTGGCTCAAAACATCAAAATGTAGAGTTACCCAACACTGCCTTCTGAGAAGACCTCCCATCTTAGTCTTCTCAAGTTTTATTTTCTTAGAGTTATTCAAATCCGATCCACATTTTAATTATCTCAATCTATAGCTGATAGCCAGGTGTGAAGGGATGATTTGTATCGCGTTTCCCGGGATCTTGTATCTTCTGTAACACGATACAGCTGCGCAATTTACAAAGAAATCGTCGTGGATGAAAGGCAAGAGCAATTACAAGGCAAAGAATACATGTTTGTATAGTCACTTGGCTTTTGGGTAACGGAGAGCATTGGATGCCTTAAAGACATTTAGCAAAAAACAATGATACTAGAATTATGTGTAATTCTGTTTGCGTTTTACTTTGAGTGCTTGAAGTTGGTGTGAAGCATCTAACGCTATCCATAACCATGGCTACAAATAGCGTCGATTAGATTAGACGCGAGCCCTTTTCTCTAACAATTTCCACTTTAATTCGATCGTTACTGCCTCGTCGTACATTAAGTGACGCGCTATCATGCCGTTCTTTCCTGAAGACAGTATTTCCTCAGAGGGAGTGTGTACTAAAAAGGCAATTTCCAACAAACAGAAACGCCCTCAAGATACAATCTACCTGCTGTTGGTGACATGTATGAACAAGTGAAACAAACAACGCAAAACAAGTACGTAAATCGCTGCAAAATATTTGCCACAGGAAAATTACTCCATTCTAGTTTCTGTTATTTAAACTCAGAGGGTCACCTTTCGATGGCGGCTTGTTGCGTGATGTGTTCAAGCACTGAAGAGCTCATACCGCTCTGATCTGACCGGTAGCTGCATAAATTCGCGACTCGGGCGATACCAGTCCGGCTTCCGGTTATATCGATATTAATTCCATCTTGATCACGTGCAAGTGCGGAATTACCTACTTTACTGAGAACAATGACAGGGACGCTAAAGGCACTCCATATCAAGACATATATCCAATGATCTCGGAACATTACTGCACCGTGGCATATTTCACCTGCTATTCACAAGCTTTCGTATTTGTTTATGTAGGACATTGCGTAAGTTCCAAAAGCGTAACTTAAAGTCCAAAAAAATGAATATCCCTTAGACGAATCTCTCCAATTTTATTGCTTCCAATGTCTATTTTGTTACATTCTCATTTATCCAAATATTTATCCAGTACTATCCAACTTTTTCATCACAAAAACACTTTCATTTTATCACAACTATCCAAATAAACTTGGGATCTTTGCGTTTCTTGAGTTTATGTTGATTAAAAAAATACGAATCAATGATAATTTTAAATATGGGATCGACATCATCTTACTTACTAAAAACGCCGAATATTCATCAACTATAGGTTTGTGCAAACAAATTCCATCCTTAAATTTGTTTCTTTAAATTAAGGAATTGAAAGCTTAAATTAAAAAAAAGATGATAGAATGGGCTATAGGGCGCTCAATAAATAGGTTTTGTTTATTTAATTTCATGAAGTTCACTAGAGAGAACAAATGTTTCTAAGTTCATTGAAGGATCTTCCCTAGTCTGTAGGTATTTTTTCTCGAAGTTCCGACGGGACGTATTTTAAGTAACCTGAATCAGCTCTTTGTTAGGAAAGAAGTATTGTAACTCCTCCAAAACATCTTTCTTTGTATGAAGTTTGGCCCTATTCGATTGCTTTGTGTCGTTCAATCGTGAACAACAGCTAGAATTACTCAGTGATCCCTAAATACTCAATAAATAAATTAATAAATGAAGACTTTTAATGTTTAATTTATTACGACCCAAGATTACTTGAAATGTGAAATCTATCCTGTACAAACAGAGGCGCTAAAGCGTGATTTTTCACAATGAAAAAAGAACGCAGCAAACGCGAACGCAATATATTCATAATCTTTTTATTATTCTCTCAGTATGGCTTTTTACAATTCTATGTGATATTGGTTTACATAAACACCGTTTGCTAATCTCAATTGATAAACAGGTGGAATGGCATAAATCGATGGCAAAATAAATTCACTAAAGTGACACACGTCACCATTACTACCAATTCGTGAACGAGCTGAGAGTCAATTTGAAGAAAAGAAAAGTAAGCAATGAATAAATTAATGGAGAGATGTGTAGCGATATGGTTTGAGCTATGAATGGGGTGTTAAAGAGGCGTATCCGTTTAATTATATATATATATATATATATATATATATATATATATATATATATATATATATATATATATATATATATATATATATATATATTCAACGGATACGCCTCTTTAACACCCCATCTTTAGCTTAAACCACTAAACCACATCGCCCACACATCTCTCCTATTACCGTAAAAACTTGCGCAGTGATGACACGTGTGTGCATCCAATTGACCATATAGACAGTAGTTCCCCTCCCCTCCCCGGTCTTTGGTTTGACGCCTACATATCGCACAGTGCCAGCAGTCGCAATGTACGATCAATGCACAATGCACTACCACTGAGCACCGTTTTGTGAACATTGCGATGAAAAGGAGAAAGTACCAAAACAAAGTTATGTTCACTTACTATCACATTATAAAACATTGTTCCAGCAAAATAAAGGTTGTTTTCGCTTTTTTAGTAGAAATGTATTCTATTATTTCGCTGACCGATGTGTAGACCATTTTCCTTTGATGATAGGACTGCTGTGTTCAACCTCAAATGCATACATGTACAAATAGATACATGTACAAATACATACATGTAGTCTGGAACTGCACTACAGAGCCATATTATTCCATCGTTCAGTAAATGATTACTATGTACATACTGGTGGACCGTGTTAAGTGCTTGAAATAACATTGTATCTTTTCCTTATTTGGGTATATTACCGTATTGCACCGTGAAACCCTTCATGGTCAAGACCGTGTGCTAATTATTTCTACGAGAACTATGTGCTACCTACCTTATTTTGCGCGCACACAATTTAGGTGAGAAAAAATGCGCTCCTCGCATCAAAGTGTGCGCACAAATTCAGTAGGTCAACGCACTTTCTGTGCGATTGAAATGTGAAAAACATTCACCGAAAATGTGGTAGAATTGTCCGGTAAATGCGGTGAACGTTCGGCGCGCATTAGGCATATATCGTAAGCGACTTTGGCGACTTTACTGTAGTATATGTACTGTATAATTGATAATTAAATATATATATATATATATATATATATATATATATATATATATATATATATATATATATATATATAATGAAATATTAAAGTTTATATACCGCATTCGCTTTTAATTACATGTAGATTAGGTCAATGAGAATTTGGCAAAGTGATATTACGATGTTTGCTTACAAACAAACTCAACAAGGTCACTTTGACACATTCTGGCAAATCAATGGATTTACCTCTTGCGGACAACTATAGTATTACATTACACAGGGCAAGGAAGTAAGAATGCAAGGGTGTGTTCAAAGACATTTCGGATTATCAAGTGTAATGTTCTCAACAACGCGATCAGTAAGCGTACACCTGATTGGATAAAGCAAAATGCCGTAATTGTCACTGTATTGGCTGTTCAAACGCGCGATGGTAACGTTCTGCGAATCGTCTTTCACAAGATTATCCGAGGGCATAAAATCCACAAAGACAAACGTTTTACAACTGGTACTCACCATAGAATGATACACAGCACTATATTTTGCACCACCATCAACCTCCATCCGAAAAAAGCTTTCTGTGTCCACGCGGATTGCCTTGCCTTTTATGTCCGATATTGTCTAGCCTCCCAGCTATACTGGTAAACCATCAACACATACTATTTGAAGTCCGATCACGTCTCCTAGCGTGCAACTTTTTGGAGAAGTGCAATTCCTTTCCGCACAACACATCAAAAATACCGCGCAGAACCACTCTGCCACTTCAGCACGTTTCCTGCCTATAGAAAACTTTCCCTCGATTTATCAAAAATGTTCCCTTCGGCTCCGTTTTGACACACGACATTTTTCCCGCCAATACCCAACGGCAGATTAGAATTAGATATGTAAAACTATTATTTCAGTATGACACACATAACACAAACATAAACCTTACAAACTGTGAGACTGGATAGCGTCACTGTCGTTTCAACGAACAAAAGTTCGGCGCAATTCCCGCCATTTTGTGTACCCTAACTTGTTCGGCATGCATGGACACGCGTTCATTAACTGACGTTAGATTGGGTTTCAATTGAGTTTAGACGAGAAAACCGCCGTGATAACACAGTCCTGATCAGAAATTTTCCGTGCAATTACCCAGCATAAATTGTGACAACCAGTCACTACTTTAAACACGTTCTAATTTAAGAAGAAAAATAGAAGCATACAAATCCCGAACCGTTTACTCGAAATATGTCATGAAATCCAATAAAATTACTGGCAGTGATGGTATTTGCATAAATCTGTTCGTGATATATATTTCCTAATCATAGGGCCGGCGGGATTTTTCCTACGCTCATGCGGACTATTCCGCGCCAAAATGCTGATTAAAGCGCACTGTGATTGCAAATGGCCCACTCTTCTTAGTATCGATTAAATTTCTACTATGATCAGTTACGTTTGAGGATAATTTGCTTAGACAGTGAGGAACTCCCGTATCTTGGGTAGCGAAATTGCGTTAGCAGCTTCCACTTTTACACAAATCATCGGGAGAAGTTGACGAAACAATAATGAGTTTTAATGCAACTCCCGCCGTGCTTAACCTGCTTATACGTGTTGTGCCGTCTTTTCGAAGGCCGCGGATCGTGGGCCGTGACTGGAGCCGCGCCTTGAGCTGGACTCCCCAACAATCACCGGCGCTTAATAGGTATTACAGGTAGTTTTGACCCTGTAGGCTTCCATCGTCAACATCACGAAAGCTGTGCGTACAGTCATATCCACTCGGGTTCACTGAAAGCGCAAATCCTTTGAATTCAACGACATTTCTTCAAACATGTTACGTACACTTTCTGAGTGCCATCATTAGTGAAGACCATATGGCGGAATCTGAAACGCGGAGTTTTTTTTCATGCCTATGAAATTATTGATCGAATTATTAGTGAGTGAGTTTCGGAATTTTAATTTCGATCTCGCTCGTCTGATGTGTTTAATTCAAGCTATGACGCAGTATCAAGTGAGAGCCCTGTCTTATTAATGTTATTTGCCGAAATACCAATTACACGCCAATCATTGGTACGTCCTCAGATTTTACTTGTATCAGAACCTTCAATTTCTATAATTGCAAGCTTTCTTTTGAAGCGTGATGACGTAGTGGCCATCTGGGAATGTTTTCTGGTCTTTGACCGATGTGTACAGAGAATGCCATTAAATAAACGCCATTAAGCAAGCACGGTTGAATGATGAGGTTTCAGCAACAGTTATGGTCAGGAATACATGCTATTATTATTATTATTATTATTATTATTATTATTATTATTGTACTTGGGCCTCAGCCCAAGTACATTTGTTTTCATTCCGTGGGAAAAAACTCTGTAAGGTATAACCATTTCTGGCTGAGACCAGGGAGGGTAAAATGTCTTGACTTCATCTTTCTTGGCATAATAAATGGCGTAATGATGCTAACTTAATGGAAGTGCTGCTCTCAGCCAGTCATGAATAAGTGAGATGTGAATATAAATGCTTCTCTATCTGAGTTTTTGCCACAAAATCTTCTGAATATAATCAAAATGTGCATCGAAATGCACAATTAATGCACCCTCCGTTTCCTAGGCGATGGCACGACCCTTGCTACACCCACTGGACGAGCCAAAGTGGGAGGGGTAATTTCAGTTTGGTCGAACAGGAGGGCTCGAGACCAGAATTTAACATTTAAACTTGAAACATGTTTAATCACTGACAAGATGTGGACTAGTGTTAATCAAACTGAAAGTTTGAAAAGGAAAGGTTTTATATCCCGGACACAATGAAAAACATTACGACTGGAAACTGTACCCCCAGTTGAGAATAGTAATGCCCACAGCGATGGAGAACACTTATCCTTGAGCTGAGGAAACCAGACCATCATTTCGAAATAGAGCTGCAGATTCGAGAAGCTCGTTCAAAATAGCTAGGTACACCCCATAAAGGGGTGGTTTCGAGTTTTGAGGGCAAATTTCGCCTCCTTCATATAGAAATCGTACGTTTGTTTTTCCAGGAGAACACACCATTTGACACAAAATTTGCATGTAAAGGGGTCGCCAGTAAGTACGTGGTCAAATCTGGCATAAGAAACAATATGAAATGTTGGGTAAAGCCTGTCCAAAATAAACTGATTTGAACTTTTGTGTTTTGTAATTTATACCACTGCAGTAACATTACCTTTTTTTGACAACATCACACAATGTAATACGTTTTGAAACTGAATACTCCGAGTATTCTGTGTCTCCTTTGCTAAAAAATACGGTATGCCGATTACCATGTAAGGAGATGATGACGTCAAGACAGATTTGTAGTGCGTTTGGTCCTGGATGGTGCACGAAGTTTTGTCGAGGTAGCTTGTGTATTTGTTTCCTAAATGGGAGAGATTAGGGTCGATCTAAACGAAGGCCGAAGAATGTTATGATACTCTAAGCGAGCTGAACTCTAACGCGAATGGTTGGATAATTTGGAGGATGTCTAGAACCGGGGTCTAGAATGATCTCGTCTCATAAAGATTATTTGGCGGTCAGTATTGAATTTCAACTGCGTCACAAGTTTGCGAAATGAGTATTCCGTCGAACGGTCAACGAAAGATGTTTTAGAAATCTGGAGACATGGCACATCGCATTTTTATTTTAGTATTTTATATTTTACAAAAGATTTAAGAAGCAATGATTTTGTCGAAAATTCTGAAAAAAATATAGGAAGATTTGATCGCGAACACATTTTCACTTGGGGTCAACTAGCCCTGCGTACGATGCTGTGTGTTCCGCTACAGCTAATCGCCCCGCTCACCACAGCCCTGCAAAGACCCGTACGTAGGGTCGGTGACTTCAAATCCATTTTGGGACTTCACGTAAAAAGCCAAATTACTGCCGAAATTCAGCGTTCTTGGGCCCAAGTCGTATCCCAGCCTACCTCAGCTACACGATCGCTTCCAAAAATGACAGTCTTTTATTCACTTCTCGTAAATAACCGTCGATGTCGGCAACTCTGTCGCTAGCCCTGTGTACGATGCTGTGTGTTAGCTGTAGCACATAGCATCGTACGCAGGGCTAGGGGTCAACCGGATGCGCTATTTTGCGGGTTGCGGGCATGAAAAAATGTGTGTTTTTTATATCATTTTCGCCCTTCTCACACTTCAGATTAGTTCAACCGCCGATAAAAGCACAATTTTCGAAATCGTTTTCAACGCCGTTTCAAATAATTTTATTGTGGTGAACACGATTATAGTCCTAGGAAACTTTTCAAAGTCACGCTAGATCAAATGCTTGAAGGGGGCATACCGGCATGGAGCGACTATCATACTGCAGGTGCAAGTCATACGTTCATGATATTAGGAGATAAATTATTGAGAGCTGCAGAAGACAAACTCATCCAAAAATATTTCTATTAGATCGATTCCTGAAAATAAGGCAACGCACCGGCGTGTTTTCCCACTGAAATTCTCGCGTAAAATGGTTAGCAGAATGTCGTTCTCTGAGGTCGCGACCTCGCTTGAACCGAAACGGCAAAGTAAACTAAGTCCTTTGTTGTACGTCTTTTTCTTTTTAAAGATTTCATGAAAAATACACGGCATTTACAATACACATCACTTCTACGCTTTTTTAAGTCAAATCTTTCCTTATGCATTGCATTTAACTAGGCATTGTTTAATTTTCTGTATGAGTTGCCCTGGAACCGAATTGTGAATGGATGCATTACAAAGAATTTACTTCCTATGGCCTGATACTAGAAATGTAACAATTTTCATTCCGCGATAAGTGGCGACATTTCCGAGGCGCGATTTTTTTTTTGTCAGTCTGGTATTACGTATATTTCTCACTCACATCCATGGCAAGAAAGAAAAGTGATTCAGATCCCTAATTATTTGTAATGGCCAGGCAGCTCGGAATAAATAAATTGGTCCTCGGAATCGCCGCTTTTAGTTTAGCAGATTTTGATTTTTTTCAGAAACATAACGTATTTTCACCCATTTGGTTTGGTCTGTTATAGCATCTTTAGTCCAAAAAATCAAGTTTACAGCATTTATGTTTTCAACAGCCTTCAAATATACAGTATTACGTTAAAATACACCATATAGTAGTGTTTCATTAATTTTAACCATCTTGACCTGATGGTGAAATATGGACTTCGCAGGAAAAGGGATACTGTACGATAGACCTGATCATCATTATTTATAATAGACACATTCTAAAGGTTTAATTTCTTAAATACTAAATGCCATATTACATATATGAGAAATCTAGCCATAATTCTAAAAACCCGCAGCCCGTAGCCCGCAACCCGCACTTTAGCAGATACCGGGGTCAACATGGGGTCGCAGCCATGTTGCCTCAAAACTTATTTCTGTCTGCACTCAAAACTCAAAAATGTCGGATATGAACCTGAAAAATCGATGCAATTTCGTCAAAATTCGGCGAAATTTCAGCCTATAGACAAAATTTCATCTAGGTAAGGTAAATTTACTGAAATTTGATCGACAAATAATCCTGAGCTTGAACGTGACAGCTCGCCTTCTCCGGGAAGTCAAGCATCCAGCTGCCCATACACAGTTGCCCATATGGCCAGGTTTATGAGATTGTTTTCAAGCGAGCGAGCCAATAGAGCTAGAGGTCTGATTTTTGGTATATAGGAATAACTTAGCAATACAATTATTTTGACAAAATGTCACGTGACCTCAATGACCTTTGACCTCAAATAGATATATTTGTCCACAATCAGTAACCACAAGTGCTACACCCTTCATATTTGGTATGATGGGACACCTTATGACACCACATATTGTACCTCATTAATTATGCGCATATCTAATTCTGAGCAAGCCAATAGAGCTGGATGTCCGATTTTTGGTATATAGGGATAACTATAGGGTAGAAATCTAAATATGCCCATCTAAATATTAGACATCTACCATCGAGAACAAAAGAAATTTGCTGTAATTTGAATATTTAAGGAGTTTAAGCAATTTTCACTATAAATAAAGAACCCCTGCCTCAAACTCCACAAAAGTTGCTAGACATATTTTGCCGTTGTCATGCCATTGCTTCGTTTAATAACCAGTTAATCAAATGCCTAATTGACAGGAGGAAATTCAAGACCATATTTGAATAGTAGTATATATTGTCCTCAAAATTACTCTATCACGGCCCAGTACTCATTGCCTTCAGCAATACTGCCTTGTTATTATTATTATTATTATTATTATTATTATTATTATTATTATTATTATTATTATTATTATTATTAATTAGGATTAGCATTGTTGTCGTTATTGTTGTTGTTGTTGTTGTTGTCGTCGTCGTTGTTATCATAAACATCATCTTCATCGTCATCATCATCATCATCAAAATTAGTATTCAGGGCAATTAGGCCGGTGCTGAAAACAATTGCTCATAAGGTAGAGGGATGTGTTGCGCGAATGAAAGTTTCCGGTTTTTAGCGTTCTAATTTTCATTTCATTTCATTTTATTTCCTCTTTCAAAAGCGATGACAGACAATATCGATCGATGTTATTATTAAATTTTGTAATTGCATCGGTTCATTATAAAATTCACTGCCTCCATCTCTTCATTTGTCTGGCTCCCCCCCCCCTCTCTCTCTCTCTCCTCTCTCTCTCTCTCTCTCTCTCTCTCTCTCTCTCTCTCTCTCTCTCTCTCTCTCTCTCTCTTTTCTGAAGCGAAGTTCATTATTTTTGCCAACAACTTCCTTGTATCTAAAGATGGGATACTGTTGCGCACTTGTTTGTATCGGGAACCCAGCGTCTTAACGTCTGACGTCACTTTAGGAAGCTCATCCTTGTCTTTATCCGCATGACGACATCTATTGTCCTTTGAAAAGCGCAAGACACAAACGTACGTGCACTACACAATAGAGGTGTCGAAATTATCATTTCCTAAATATAACCACTTTGAAATTAATTCTTTGATTATTGCCGGCAGTGCCTGTACTCGCATGCATTCATATAATTTCCATTGCAGCAATTTAGAGAAAATCAATACTATTTTCTCATGCAGTGAAACGTTGAATCGTGAAATGATTGTTAAAATCAAATATGGCATGAACGGAATGTGGGAACGTTTTTATATAAATATTTTAACACAGGGAACGGCCTGTGACGGTCAAAGTTGAGGGATGAGATTCAGAGTAAAGGATGCCGTTGAAATAAGAAATACGAGTCTCTTTACAATTTTTGTCGAGATCTGATAACATCTAAATATCACCATGTAAGTAATTTAATATAAAACCCACACGTCTGATCGTTTTCATGGGAAAAGTGTCATAGCCAATGCAATAGGTTTGTTCTTAACGTGCCAACATAGACACATTAACTCACTCGAGATCGCGAGTGCAGTTGGAGTTATGCTGGCAGTAGTGACTTCTCAGATGTGTTAGAATGCCTGAAAGTTTCATGTGAGGGTTACCGCCCGAGGACGAACAGATCTAAATATCCCTAGCTGAGATTTGTTACAGATTGATCGGTTCCAAACCCCTAAGTCAAGGTGAGCGTTATGAGTATTAACAAAAGAAGTCATAGAGCGTGCACAGGACGTTCAGTGTTCGTTTGATTTTGCAGACACTCAGATAGCACGAGCAGTTAGCCGGAAAAGGGAAGGCTTGTTTTAGCGGAGGAAAAAGATTATCACTGCTAGGCAAAACATAAGCTTAAAAGACGCACACGCGAACGCAAGACTATCCCGACTGCACACAATTCAAAACAAAGATTACTTCATGGACAGGCGGCTCCCCGGGGCTTTTTAGGAACTTTAAAATCTTTACAAAGTTGTTTTCATTTGTCTCACTTGCCGGAGGCATAGACGCACGGATGTACGGGCCGGCATCGATCATTTGTAAATCGTGACAACAGTATCAATTTACAAGGGGTCGGTGGGATTTCTTCCCTGGTGAAGGTGTGCATATCGCTTGGTAAATGTAGCTTAATTTTGCCGTGATATGAGCCAATCAAATAGCAGCTTAACCTCTTGACCCTCTGACGTCACGCCGTGACCGGAAAATAGTGCTCCCGGCGACGCTGTCAAACGTGGCATGGGCAGAACTTCACATAACCTAATGAAATGTGACAAAGTGCGCGCATATCGCATAGTAAAACTTTTTAACGTCTCCAAACTAGTCGCGACGACATCTCTTCGGAGTACCAGTTGGCGGAGCAAAGTTACGATCACAATAAAATATGTTATTAGTGCCATTACTGTTCTTTGGCCTACGGGTATTTGTAGGTATTTACCGGATGACCATTTGAACATAAAATGTATAAACCCATGTTATGAGGATATCATGCCCGAAGTGGAGTACGGACAAATCATTTCTTTTTACTTCTTTTTCCGTAATGTGATATTATCCTCCTAATACCCTGGCCATGTTCTCTCAGTGTCACGGGGACTTTAGGAAAATCCCCGCTATCTCGCTTTATCTCACCACCTTTTCACGACTGAAACTAATAACGCGAGCGCGTATTTTGTGAATGTGGTAATCGGCATATAAATAGTGGTATTTGGCGGGCTTTAAATGCTCTAATACCCTTGATGATCAGAATTTCCTTCGGCTAGGTCTTTGTGTCGTTTTCAACTTATCACACCACGGCTAATCTTATTAACTGAGCGTTATCTGCAAATTACAAACCTCCATTCTCTTCTATTCTATCCTATTCAATTCGATTCCAGTTTCCTGGTCCATTTTCACTGCAAATCCCCGAAAACACAAGCCGCGGATGGGGGGATTTAAGCAAAAACCATACCGAGCGTCGTTGAAACAAGACAGTGCTCTGTGACACGAGTATTAAGTCGAATCGTCCCCAAGGCATGTATTTTACCCACGCCGAGCGTGCTGCTCTGTTTATCTGTAAATGAGGGTAAAATATTTTCCCTCGAAGGCTGGTATGTTCTCGGACTTTCCCGTTTAAAAATGTACGGATATTGGATCAATACAAATTTTCGAAAACAAATACCCGTCGGGACAAAAGTTTTCAAATTCGTCGTGTAATGAACAAGCTTGTAAGAGTACATGTTGTAGAATGTCATATCTGGTGTCAACCATGCTGATCCAAAATGCAAAAGTTTTGGAAGAATGGTATCAGCTTACATAATCGTGAAATGTTACTGTGACACATTTATCCATGTATGCTACGATGGTGTCATCAATAGAATCCATCTTGTCCTTACATACGTCTATATGGTTGTCATATTTCACATCTTAGTGTGCTTCTCAGTGCCCAATATGATCTTCACTTTACCTGCTCTAAAGTCGCTTATGTTAACAGATTTGTTTTCTATCTGCCTTTCTGACTGTCCCTTCTCGCAACATTGCCTAGTACCTTTTTGCCCACAGTTCTGTTTTGCTGTCACTATCACTGTCTTCCTGCATGTCTGTCTGTTTATCGACTCGGACTTTTCAGCCTCTTATTTCTCTCTCTCTCTCTCTCTCTCTCTCTCTCTCTCTCTCTCTCTCTCTCTCTCTTTCTCTCTCTGAATGGGTAGAAGTAGCTTTGTTCTAGTTTCAGTATAGGTCAGGGGTCAGGGCCGTTCTTTGTTACTATTTTATTTGCTTGAAAACAATTACTAACTGTTTGGAGAGTTCCAGTTTTGCCAAAATTTCAGTTCAAGCTTTGTTTGTTTCCACTGCTATGCGAAAGAACAAGACAGAGCAACCGGTATAGAACCTATCTGCTGTGCAGCTTAAAGTTTACGGTATGAGAGACAGATGTTCCCTTAGAAGACTGCCGTTAAGCCATCATTTCGGCAATGTGTGACCCTTAAATGTATGTTGGAAACATATTTTGATTCTGTGGTGCACATCAAGATCTCTTGAAATGAGTGTATACACTTAGTGCGACCCGTATGGGCAGCCAAAGGGAGTTATATGCCACGTATTGTAAAATTAAATCGGCGGTATTGGTATTTAGGACACGGTCACACGAAACGTCGCATACGCGTGATTTCCTTCTATAAGACCGTTTGTTATCTACGCCTTTATACCATCACGTGGTCTTTTCTTAGGTTTCTTAGTCTACTTTTCATGTACAACTGTATTTAAGATTCCCTCTCCGATTGTACTACACACTGTCTACGTTGAAAATTTTAAAACCTCTCGCGACGTTGGGTATATAACGTAAACTGCAGTGGCCTTTGATGGATATTTCTATGTCTCGCAGCACACAGAACGACGGCGCTCTAAGACTTAATTAGCCGTATAATTCCCTAATTCTCGACGAAATGGCTGTTTATTAGCGTTATCGATCTCTTGAACTTTAAGGTCACTACTGCTTGCACAAATGGCAGGCAGAATTTTATCGGCTGCCTCTCGGCAACATCATTTTCACTTCCTTGGATGACGTTTATGGTGGCAATTAATCTAACGAGGTCCCTTGGAGTTCCTGTCTCGATCTTTCCATCGAAGGTAATTTTTGATCAAACCATGGTTGAAAATTCCCTTCCAATGTGTCTAGGAGTTTTGTTTTGCCATGATGACGAAACTCGGTAGATTCGACTGGACCTTCCTCTCCCTGGCATAATATGTAGGGCCACAGTCATTCTGTCGATGGAGGGACTGTAGTAGGGCATAATGTATGTATGTATGTATGTATGTATGTATGTATGTATGTATGTATGTATGTATGTATGTATGTATGTATGTATGTATGTATGTATGTATGTATGTATGTACGAATGTATTAGCGAGAACACATGCTCTGCATGTTAGCTATTGCTGCAGCAATAAAATTTACCTTAGAATGTCCTTGAACAAATGTGCAAATTGAAGAGAATGAATATTGTTTCAATTGGAAAAGCCTGACTTACTGATGCTTTATACTAATCTTTCACTAGCTGCAGGCGTTGTTGGTGTCAGTCATCAATAATACCCTGTTAGACTTGTTTATAGGGTTCATAAGTTCGCAGTTTGTCATTCACTGAAATTCATGTTATCTTAAAATTGATTATTTGGCAGACTTGTAGGAGATTCATCAAAAGCTACTGGCGTTTGTGCTCAGCTGAGGTAATGAACTATGTCGACTTTCAAGGTGAATTGTCAATTATTTGATAGCTGAAAAACACTGAATCATTTTCGGTTTTCTAATTACATTCTAGCAGGTCATGACGCCGAACAACAGGGTACGGAAAGGGGCGTTTACTGACCAATTTTTACCATACCGACTGTGGAAGTTATCAGTCATTGTGCAATGTACCACTGCAAAGAATCATTGTGGCATTAACATTTACGATCTTCATCATTTTAGTATGTTTTTAAAACCACTTTGGATGCAGGGATTGTTTGATTCGACTCGGATATTATTGCCAACACATTGAAAGCTATTGCCACTGCCACTATTTTGAAAATATCATGCTTTAGAAACATGTTAAGTGATACCCCGTTGTAAGGAGCACACTTCTCCGCTGTAGTTGTAATTCTCTGGGTTGAGGCGAGACGAGGATCGTTTGTCAAGACGTATATCTTTCAGCCGGCCACAAATCAGCAGAGCTCAGATAAAGCCAAGAAAAGATATTTGAAAGACTGTCACCGTTAGCAGCAATTTTGTTCGACGAAACGTTTCTTGTGATTTATTTCTTCGATATAAGACATTATAACCTCCATTTACTTAAGTAAATATTTAAAGATGGGTTCATTTACTGGCAGGGAATTTATAGCTTCGCTTTTTTCTCTCTGCAGGCCAATTTATTTCACCAGACGTTAGCCGATTAGTCAGGACAGTGTACCTATGTCAGTGGACGAAGATATGTGGCCATGAGAGCAAATAGGTTAACTGCTCCCTTCATTCTGCAAGTCCCAAATGTTTTCATGATATTGAGCACCTTGCATCACCCCTGAAGGCCTTTGCTCATCATTTTAGTATTCAGTCGACTATGTGGCATTTACGCGTCAAAATGTAGCCAAGTTAACCCCTTTGCCGTCAATCGCCTTTGATCAAGCGCATGGCTTGTCAGGTCGACCCACAGTCCCAGCTTGACTTTGTTAAGATGTTTATAGTCAATAAGCTCTGCTTGATTATTTGCTCTCATCTATATCACCATGTCATCCACACACGCTTGCCTCGAAAACAGTTTAGCAAGGAAATGTAATATGGATTAGAAATCACGATGTCGACCATACAGCTATCTACCTGTAATAAATCCATGTCTTGCATAACAGATTCCTACTTGAAAACATCTCACATATACATTGGTAAGAAAAAAACATAATCCCCGTCGCTCATTTTGCTTCCTAAGATATAATCTTTACCCGAAAGATAAACTTGATACTCAGCCAATTCTACCCTTCTATGAATATCGTCGGCTTCTGAATCAAGTGAATTTTGATCTCCACTTGCTCTACAGAAAACCTCTTGAAGGGTGGGTGAACATAACATTTTACAGCACAATTTATGCATCCTGGCTTACTGTTTACTATTTATTTAGGTGGTAATAATGTTACTAGCAGCTATGTAAAGTTTACAATTGTGGGATATGGTAAAAGTAATTTTCAGTTCACTTTTGACAATTCCATAAAATTTCGAAAGATCGGTGCGACAGTCGTACAATGTGCTTGAACGGCTACGGTAATAAACGTTCTCAAGTTATCGTGCGAAGTAAGCTTGTCTCTTTTCGAGAGAGCAGGAGCATCTGGTGTTTCGATGCAAGTACGTTTAACAACTGGCGGTTTTTTTAGGGTTCTGCGTCAATTGTCATCTCGAGAAAGCTCAAACAAGAATTACTGTAGACTACATGTATGTATACCCACTGAAGTGAGCAATCATTATCTCCAGTGATGTAAAATACCGAAGGCAGTCAATGCGCCATTCGCGCGTGGTGTGAAGCGGATTATAGTTCGGAGCGACACTATATTCTCTAATCGTTGTAGAAATTTTACACTTCCAGGCACATAAACTGATAACGTAAAACGATTATGTATGAAAGGAAAAACAACAACGACAATGCAAATGCGTCAAATCTGTTACTTGTACGTGTACTGGTTACGTCATCAACTTCACGCACGTGAAATTTTAAAAGAGCTGTACCAGAAAAACTTTTCACACAAATGCGAATGACACGATTCAAGAGAGTCAGGCGCAGCCGCAAATGCAATAATGGGTTTCACGCTTCACCGCGGGTTTCGTGCTTCCGGCGACAGAATCCACCTGTGAAGTTCTTTTCACACGTGATACCCAGCTAAAAACAAAAACAAAAAACGTGAGAATACAATCATGTAATACAGACAGTAACTTCAACTTTCTTCTATGTGTCAATTTCGTAAATAACTCCATTTGTCGTTGCAGCATCGCCTTGTTACGATGTGCGAAAGCACTTGATGACTTTTGACACGGGAAGAAAATTTGGGAGAAGTTCTTCTAATGGATCCAAAAAATTGACACTCTTAGAGTCGACATTGAAACTTGTTCCTCATTTTTTCACGTTTCTAGACCACTCTACTTCTTTCTGTGTTGCTTTACTTGCCGCAGCGCACAACGAGAATGAATCACCTCGTCGACAGTACTTTGAAGTGCCGGTCTTGTATCATCACGTACCGGGAGCGTTCACCGCATTCATGCAAACGCTTCGGGACATAGATATTCAACTGGTTTTTGGAAAGGGTTGTTTGTGTCTGAAGGATTGATATTTTGCAGAAAGCGAAACATCATACCTGTTGTGTCCATGGAAACCACTACATACCGCGCGATGTTCAGGCATTGACATTTGATATTTGGAAATAGCTTAGCTGAGTGTCTCATGTGACATATACGTTCAGTTGCTAATATTTGTTCCAAAAAAATCGACGGTATTGAGTTCAAATAATGCTAAATCGGAAAGCATTGTAATGTAGCTTTAAAAGCGAAATTGTGCTTCATGTTATTTCTTTGCAGACATAATGTACGACCGGCTGAACGGTATAACACACATACATCCAGACAAACTATTTGACAGACAGACAGACAGACAGACAGACAGACAGACAGCAGGCAAGGACACCGATAGACCTAGAATTGGGTGAATACTCGACTACATCAAGATAGCTGGACAGATTATGGGGTAACCGGATAGACGTAATCAGATAGACAGACGAAAAGGAAGATGGACAAACAGACAGACAGGAAGGCAGACAACAAGATCGATGTACGGGGAGGTAGGAAGACAGAAGACATGCAGGAAGGTAGGAAATATAGGATATTGTAGCAGCCACAGGCAGAGGTTCTGTCCTTTATAATGAACCTGTCTCAAGACTTGATGCAGCTGAACGTAAACACATCTACGGGGAAAAGTCATCAAGTTTGATGGAGGTTGAAGTTTCGCCGATTAAATCAGGTAGCTATGGATAATGTTTTGATGTGACGGTCGACTCGAACTCATTATTCCACTTCGGCAGGAAATTCCCGATCACGAGCTGAAGCACGCTAATTCCTGTGAGAGAGAATCTAAACTCACCCCTCGTCTGACTGTCATGTCTCAAATTACTAAGACAGCTATCGACCCGTCTAAACTATTCTGCGCACTCTAATTTCGGTTTACGTATCAATCACGACGATGTCTCCGTGACAGTCTGCACAATACTCTGATGAATCTTATCTGTCTACCTACATGTCGATCGCCACATCCATCCATCAATCCATCCATCCCTCCCTTCATCCCTCCCTCCATCCCTCCCTCCATCCCTCCCTCCATCCATCCATCCATCCATCCATCCATCCATCCCTCCCTCCCTCCCTCCCTCCCTCCATCCATCCATCCATACATGCATACATACATACATACATACATACATACATACATACATACATACATACATACATACAGACATACAGACAGACAGACATACATACATACATACATACATACAGACATACAATATTTTCATCACTTTGCCCTAGATTTATCACTCTATCTTTTTTTGTCTCTTCGATGGCTTATAAAATCTCTAATCGCAGTAGGAGATATTCCATAATGGCTCTACTGGTATACCCGACATTTTAAAAGGGAAGCAAATTTCCATGAAAAGTGACGAGGAAGAAAAAATAGGTCGAATTTCTTTCAAGTTAATTTCATGCAGTAGTAGTTGAGCTGAAAGCAGAGTAAATTATTAGTATGTATGCCAGCATGAAATCCATTAGCATTTTCGTCTGCATCGGATATGGACATATTGATCTTTCAATAACATTAAACAAGGCTTCAATGGTTTCTCCGGGGAAATGTCACTAAATGCACGCCAAACGTGGACGACAAGGCTATTTCTTTCCGTGTTTATGAACAACAGTGTGAGAAAACAATTACCACAACGAGTAAAACATGGCTAAAAGTGTTGAAAGACGTGAATATTTCGCCATTCCAGGCAATCTGATTTACCTTCAGAGAATGGCGACTAGACCGATACCGGTCGCCCAAAGCGCACGTTCTCCTTTTGTTTACCAGCAAATCAATTCACCACCTCGTTTTTTCACTTAATCTTATTTTCTGGAACCGTGACAGATTTCGGAAGGAATCAGCCCTGCCTATTTCGCCCGATCAATATTTAGCTTTCAGACCTCAGCGGTTTTCTTCCGAGAACAAATTGGTCATTAAACATGTAATATTACTTGGTTACGGGGTAAATGCAATATTTGGTTGTCAATTATCGATGCAATTATGTGCCGACATGTCAAAGTTTAATGGAACTTTAATTTGCTGCTGACCACGTGACTTGACGATAGGCCGTTCTTCAATGAGTGCACGTATATTCCCAGTGATAACCACTAATAAAGGTGTCTCCTATGATTTATTTCTTGTGAAAACCAGTTTTTATCACAGCGATAAAATGTACCAATCGCATCCTTGGCAAATAATCGGTAATCTATATCGCCTACACAAAATATTTATGATTAATGACCAAATATTACTTGTCATATACAGCCATATTTATATCAAATTCATATATATATTGATCGTATTAATAATGGTTATTTTACAGCTATTTAGATGTGATTTTTAATCATATGCTTGTTTACAGGGCCATTTCACAAGTAATTTCTCTGACTCGGACACTGACCATTACAATGAAAGCACGATTTTGACCTATTTGACAACGACAAGCAAAACTAAAATATTCATGATGACATATTCTGCAATGTCTCACACCTCATTAGCCGATCTCGTTCATGATGGATTGTAATGTGTGAATACTTTCATCTTTTTCTTCTGGTACACTTTTGCTACAGTTAGACAAACACAAACCAGCGACACGATGTGCGTTCCCCGGGCAAGACAGGGTTCCGCCACTCGCACAACAACCGCCGACGCGGCCGTTCAACGCACTCTGAGGAGCAGCTCGAGGTACATTCTCTCAGCGAAATGGATATCCTTGCTACGCTGACCCCCAGACAGTCTCAGCACAATTTATTCGATGCGAAATAGGCAGCAACATTCAGTAGGGATATGACGTATTCAATGAAGAATCAGACGAACCCTGGGGGAAACTTTGTTCTCGCAAGGTTGCTCTGCTATTTGTAAAGGCAATGTTATAGATCTTGTTCGTGAATTTACTGCGGATGGGTTTATCGTTCTATTGAGAGTAAACATTTCAGAAGTCGGAATGGTATAGCTGCCGGTGATGTTTTGCAGATGAAAGTAAGCATTCAAGACTGCATTACAGGCATTTCAATGCTGTGTTTCTGACGATGTTGTCATTTTTTCGGGTATGTCACGTGATTCCCACTTTGCCATAGTGACGCCGACATCATTCCGGTTCCTTCAAATCGAAACAACCTTTACACTAATCAAGCTCGACGTTCGATTTAAAATAGTCACAACTGTAGCTAAATATCTGAGAGTGTGACCAGCTCCGATCACTGGTGGTTTCACAGCAATCGATAAGAGAAACGCGCGGTTGTGCGTGACATGTGTAGTTCCACAAGAGACTTGCACAAACATCACTCTCACAGGAGTTCACTGGAAGTTCCGCCATGATGGACATAGAGCTTCTTATCCTTTGTTTCGCAGGGGTACAAAGAATTTGACAGTTTGTAGGGCAAGGCGGATTTTAAATCACACAATTTTCAATAAATTTGACGCCTATGTCAAACCGAAGATTGCGTTTTGCATAAGGCCGAAGAAAAAAAATTGTGCTGTTCCGATAACCCGACCTACCCTACTTTTGCCTGCCGACCCTAAAGCTATGTAAACACTGAAGTAAAACAACAAAAGAAAAAACACGTAAAATCGCGTGTTCGTAACCTGGCATTTGATTTTTGCTTGAACGAGGACGTCTTTTATGTTTTTATTCCTTATATATGTATGATACATTTTTCTGGAAATGTTGAAATTAACTGTGAACCCGCAGTAACCCCGCAGTAACATTAATAAATTTATTTATTTTGGTAATATCCCGATTATGCCAATATCTTTATCTATAATCTACATTGGCAAGTGCTTGTTGCTTGAGAACAGGGGATGTATCACCCTCATTTGTAATAATTATCTTGATATATAATACCAGCCCAATTAACCCAATATGTAATACTAACCCATAACATAATATGTAATAACTCTAAAAAGGAGAAATAATTAGAGCCAAAATGAAAGAAAAATGTGCCACGGAACAATTGTTGAGCCCTGAGCGTCAAACAAAATTTCAAAGGCTTTGATGAACCTGACGATGGTGATATTATTTAGGTCCTCAGATTTGCCAAAACACCCAAGTACACCTGGCAAACACGACCACTCCCCAAAGCAACCAATAACATTTCAATTGTTCTTTAAAGTAAACATGGTTATGTTTCATGTCAGTCAGTAATCAAAACAAAACGTAAATATGCATCATGGCATATGGTGCATGTTACGTCATACTGGGTGCAACATGGATGAATTTGGGCTCCGGTTATACTGCTTTTTTTCACTGAAATTACGCTGATATACACTCCTTGCTGGTTACACAGTGGTTTATGAAGTCTAGCTGTAGACACTAATTGCTCTAAATGACAAGAAGAAGACGGAGAAAAACCGGAGGAGAGAAAAGTCAAAATCTGAGTACAAGCAGTGAAGTAAGCCCTGAGCCAAAGCGCAGCAAGATGGCCGACGCAGGAGGCCCACTATCCAGCACGCCTGTTCCACTACAGACAAAGAGATCAAAAGTCAGTTATCGGAGACAATGGAAACATTAGCACTTCTTGGAAAGCAGATTGAAAAGATTTCATCTGTTGAAAACCGGCTGTCCGACCTACAGAAGTCTGTTACTTATGTCAGTGAGTATTTTGAAAACTTCAGAAAGAAATTAAAGAAATTCAGTTAGATACCGTTCAACTGAAAGCTAACAATGACAGACTACAAGATCAACTCACTGTTACACAAAGAGAACTGAGTAATACACAGGAGGAATTGCATGATTTACAGCAGTACAGTCGTCGCAATAATATTGAAATCCACGGAATTCCGCAACGGAACGGGGAAGACACAAATGACATTGTCGTACGAGTTGCCGCTGCTGTTGGCGTTGACATTACGCCCAGCGACATAGACATCAGTCACCGTCTTCCAAGTCGTCAAAACCAGACTCAACAACGACACCAAACACCAGCCATCATCGTCAAATTTGTCAGGAGATCGGTACGGAACAGTATCTACTATGCAAGAAAGAATCTTCGCGGACAAACTCCAAATCAAATTCGAGTAGGGGACAACAACACCAATAACATTTACATAAACGAAAACCTGACACCTACGATGAAGCGTCTTTTCCACCAAGTAAACGAAAGGAGAAAGCAGCTGAAATGGAGATTTATTTGGACAAGCAATGGCAAGATATTCACTCGGAAAGATGAAACATCAGAAGTTATCTCTGTCTCGTCAGCAAAAGCCGTAAATCGCATAAACTAACTTTTCGAGGACAGTCGTCTTTTCATTTATGATGGACCTTGATTCACAAGAGAGCATTACGAAATCCTGCTGTACATCCGTTTCCATTGACCGTCATACAATTTACACATTAGTAACAGAGAATTTTCACAAGGTGGCGGTGTAGCAATGTATGTGCATTCCACATTGCCACGGGCGCAACTTCCCAATTTGCATATTGCAAATAGTGAGTCGTTATTCATTGAGACTGCCATTGCGAAGACAAAAATTGTTGTTGGAGTAGTATATAGACAGCCGAACACACCTATTTCAGACTTTTTGGATAGTTTTGAAAATTTCCTGACCTTATGTCTTTAAAAAACAAAAAGTGTATTATAGTTGGCGATTTCAATATTGATGTTATGTCGACTTCAAATGCCGCCACATCTTATTTAACTCTGTTAAAGTCGTATAACTTTGAACAAATTATTATACTCCCACTCGTGTCAATGACTTTTCAAGTACTACAATAGATCATGTGATCACAAACATCACAGACCACTTTTTAGATTGTGGATGCATTGACACAGATATTACTGACCACTTGTCAATCTTTGTAATTGTGAATAACTTGAGGTATGTTTTTAAACAGTTTAAATCACACATTAAGTTTGATTTTACTCGGTACAATTGCGAATCTTTCTTGAATGAATTGGGAAATGTCACCTGGCAACCGATTTATGAGAGTCATGACCCGAATACGGCTTATGACATGTTCTACGAAAAATATTACAGTGTAGCGTCAAAGCACCTTCCAGTTAAGATGAGTAATTGCCGTAAATCAACAATACATAAACCATGGTTGACAAGGGGCATTCTTATTTCAATTAAGAAAAATATTCTTTATATTCAAAGAGGAAAAAAGCGCCAATGAACACTCATATAAATCAATATTATAAGAATTATAGGAATATTTTGACGAAAGTCTTAAACATGCAAAGAAACGGTATTTTTGTGATAAGTTCAACAATGCTCATGGTAACTCTGGGAAAACATGGCAAGTTATAACGAAATCTTAAATAGTAACGTTAGAAATAGTTTAACACCAAATAAGTTAAAGGTTGATAATGAAGAAGTGACTGACAGCACAAAAATTGCTGAGGTTTTCTGTAATTATTTTACAAATGTTGGTCCCAATTTGGCGTCACAAATTACAGCCAATGTCAACTTTAAGCAATATCTTAGGAGAAACCACAATAGGTCCTTTTTCTTTCATCCTGTTGTTGCAAGTGACGTCGTTAATGAATTACGCTCCATAGATCCAAAAAAGGCCACCGGTCATGATTATATTCACCCTTTATTAGTCAAGGATGCTGCTGATTATATTTCCAGTCCCCTAGCACATATTATCAACCTTTCTTTAGCTCATGGTTACTTTCCAGATGCACTTAAATTTGCCAAAATTACAGCTCTTTATAAAAAGGGGTCTCCTTTTGATGTTGGGAACTACAGACCGATTTCAGTTTTACCTGTCTTTAGCAAAATTTTTGAAACACTTGTAAATAAGCAGCTTATCTCCTTCCTCGAAAAACATAACATTCTCTCACAAACTCAATATGGCTTTAGAAAGAAATATAGCACTAAACTTGCCATGGCAGATATTATTGCAGAATTAACAGATCAAATAGATAGTGGTTGCACAACTGTTGGTATATTTGTCGATCTTAAAAAGGCATTTGACACTATCAACCATGATATACTTTTACAAAAACTCGAATTTTATGGAATAAGAGGTCACCCACTACTTTGGTTTAGAAATTACTTTGAAAATCGCAAGCATTCAGTTGTAATAGATGGAAAAGCGTCAGAACCACGTCAAATTACATGTGGAGTTCCACAGGGTTCCATTCTAGGGCCAACTCTTTTTTTGATATATATCAATGACATCAATAACTCTACTAGCTACTTTAATTTCAGACTTTTTGCTGATGACACAAATGTTTTTAAATCTTTAGACTCTCAAACACTACATCTCAACCACATAAATAGTGAATTTCATAAAGTCAATGACTGGTGCATGGCGAACAAATTAACTGTTAATGCAGAAAAAACTAATTACATGGTAGTTAAAACACGTCAAAAACGTGTAACTTTAGACGGTAATTTATACCTTGGAAATCAACAGATTAAGGAAGTTTCATCAGCTAGTTATCTTGGTGTAACAATTGACAGTTCCCTTTCCTGGAAACCACACATTAAGAATGTGATAAATAAAATAACCCCCAAAGTTGGAATTATCTCACGTCTTCGACATTTCGTTCCAAAGTTTATCCTACTTCAACTCTACAATGCCTTCATTCTACCACACTTAACGTACTGCTTAGAAATATGGGGAAATACTTACACTACTTTCCTTGAACCTATTTACCGCCTACAAAAAAAAATTGTCCGTTTGATTACTTTTTCTGATTTTCATGCCCACTCAAATCCCCTCTTTCGTCAACTAAACATCCTTCATATTTTTAAACTAAGTAATTACTGTTCTTGCCTTTTGTTTTTGATTTCAAAAATAACGGTTTTCCAATCACTATTAACAATTGTTTTGAACTTCCTCGCCATGGGTACTCTACACGATCAGTAGAGCATAGCAATTATTGTATTCCTAAAACAAGGCTTACAGTCACACAACACAACATTAAGTATGCAGCAATTAAACATTGGAATTCTCTACCTTCTTCATTTAAGCAAATGACGTGTAGACAAAGGTTCAAAGTAGAATTTAGAAACTACTTAATGAACATATAACAATATGTATCTTTTTCTTGAGTTGTTATGTATCTAATGTATTTTGTTTCCTCTTTATCTCCGATATGTATTTTTGTCTTACTTGAGCCCTTTATGGCATCATCGTTTGCAGTTATTAGCTGAGTAGTGGGCCATGGACTCGACTAGTCCTTATGGACTATTTCTATGGTCCAAACAAGGTAAAGTCATACTTTCAAAGTGACTGTAATATTTTTTTTGTAATTGTCCGTTTATCTGGTTGAATAAACAATGCATCATGGCAGCTGTTACCGTGCCCCACGCAACGACAAAATATTCAGTTATTTGTGCAAAGGAAAACTGATCATGATTGTTTAGGTAATTACATAAACTAAAAAATTCACACACCAAAAAAAAGATAAACAGAATAACTATATAACCCTTGCCCTTAGAAACATTGTTCCCGCATTTTAGGCCAGAAATATACTGCTGGTGATTGTTTAGTGCACTACAAAGATCGAGACAAACAGAATCTAATAACCAGCAATTATGTTTGTATTGTTTACCAAGTGTATTTATAATTTCAAGTTCATGGAAATGATCGCACTGTGTGTTCGCACGGGTATCTTCAGCAATGCAACAAGGTACAGTAAGGAACGAATTTTACATCGTAAATTCACCCGAAACCTGATATAGACTCATCTTTTGCGTAGAGAAAACAAATCAATTTCAAAATTATGTTAATACAAGAATTGAAATCCGAGATTTGAAGTCCTTTATTTCATTTTTACCTGACTAAAACATTAGATTTTATGAAAACGCCGAATTTTTTTTTTGCGAAATTTTTTTGCGTTTGTCTACTCGCATTCTCGCTTAACAGCGATCGAAAAGAAGTGAAATTGACGAAAGTCATCGTGCACAAAATTGAATTTCGATTATTCCGGCTGAAACCGTCTTAAAAACGGAAAAACGTCGTTATTGTGTCCAGTACATATTTAATCCTGAGTGAAAATTCGAAACGATTCGAGTCATGCAAATCGGAGACAATTCTTTGATGTATCTTTAAAAGTTCGAAGACCAAAAAGAGAAAAAACCCGCTAATTTACGAAATTGTCACACTCTCCTGCATCGAAATTGCCCCTCTCAGAGAAAGAGAAAACCACGCAAACATATCACCTGCAGTTCGAGAATTTCCATGGGTGCTGAAGAAACCATCGATCGTTCGATTAAAAAAGCAAAAATTTCTTGTCAGTCCGGCGCATTCATTGACCGCAACGAGTCGAATAAAGTGAAAGACTTAAACTCTTGCTCGAACTTTCCTGAATGAAACTTTCAACCTTTCTCTTACCAAACACAATAAAAAAACGGGGGTCACTGTGCAAAGTTTGGAACTAGCGAAACAAATTCACCCAACATTTTGTGATATTTGAAATTCAAAATGGCCACCATCAATGTGTTAACACTATGGGTGAAAAATAAGATTTTAGATTTTCGAAAAATTAAGCCGGTGAAAGTTTTTCATTTCCTTAAGAGCTTTAAAATGAGCACCCACAAGTGGTAGATCAGAAAAGAATTGTAGAATTTTGAGAGTCAGACTATCTGTTCCCTAGGCGCGTTCCACCTTAATGACGTCACTTGTTTGAGCTGGCACAGGCTTGTAGTTGCTCCAGCGTCGTGATCTCAACTGGCTGTACTAGATCACTGGGAAGCCCCCCGTCCAGATGATCAAAGCAATACTGAGACTAAATGGACTCGGTAAACAATACTTAATGTAATCATGAAGCTCTCGCTGCTACCTCAATTAAAGTAATCGAGCAATGCAGAGGGTTCGCCGACCTGGAGACTGCAAAGCAGCGTGGGTAATTAATATACTTCCAGGGAGGCTTAATTTTATCTGTTTCTCACTTTACAACCAGGATTTTACAAAAGAATTTTTTCAGAGTCCGCGTTGGAGGGACTGTGTCGTGGATTAGTATTTCAAAGTACAAACAAGTCCCCAAATAAATCATGAAAAGACAGTGATCGCCCGCAGAGTCTGCGGGCCAAACTCGCCTTCAGCGCATCCGCTTTCCCGAAATGTGTTTTGAAAAAAACGAACTTGTACAGTAAGACTTAAAATTTCATAGTTACCTGTCGATGCGTTGTACGACTATACACTGATGACCTGATAACTGTACCGAAATTTACGAATTCAAGTGACTGAACAACCATAAGACTGGTAACTCTTAAGCTTTGAGGTGTCAGGGTCGATAAAGATAACGTGAGTCTATTGTATTTTGCCGAGACATTGTATAGTGTGATGCATGCAGGCAGTACATGACATGGTCCTTTTGTAAAGAATCACCGCTTTCCACAAATGTACCATGGAAATTTTGGCCTTGACGGATATTCCAATCCGGTTTGTCCGAGAATAACTCGCGAACTGCGTAACTAGTAATGTTAAGGATAAGATATCCGAATCTCTCTCGTTCAAGATGCTTCTTTATAGAGAGAATGTTTGATTTAGCATACTTGGTCATTAGAAAAGTAAAACTAAAAAACAGGATGGTAAATATCTCGCGATGAAAAACAATCATTATCAGAATGTCGATTTGAAGTTAGGGAGCCGTCATTATTTACGGCCTGGGGGGGTCGGAGGAATTGCTTTCGAAACTCCAAAATTTCGAGTAACCCTCCCTGCCAACCATGACGTGTTTGAGTAACCCCCCCCCTCTCTCTGCTACAGAAAATTTGAGTGACCCCCCTCCCCCCCAAAAAAAAATTGGGAAAGTTAAAT
Source organism: Ptychodera flava (assembly GCF_041260155.1). Lineage (NCBI taxonomy): Eukaryota > Metazoa > Hemichordata > Enteropneusta > Ptychoderidae > Ptychodera > Ptychodera flava. Next base: position 17,601,406 of record NC_091948.1, on the reverse strand, counting down.
ATCTATACAGTAAAATGGATTGCTGCTGCTACAGGCCCTGTACAGACCCTGATTAAACCTGTGGTATAGGTCTTTGTCGGAAGGAGGTTCCAATTGCTGTGGCAGGGGCTGATGTACAGGTCTGTATCCAGTGCTCTGGTGACATGCAGTTATTCTGTAGGATTTTTTTTCAAGAGGGGAAGATGTGGTGCGAAAGCACCACAAGAGACCACATAAGCGGTCGCGGGGGGGGGGGGGGGGTGAGGGGGGGGGTGTCCCCCTCCTGCCATTGGAGCTTTTGAAAAATAGAGGTTAAAATGGTGTTATTTGGTGGCACTTGGGGAGTATTTTTTTCGTATAAAAAACTCAAAGGAAAATAAATCTGAGACAGTATTCCAAAACTTATATTGCAGTTCACTGATTTCAACTATATTTTTTGAAACCGAAAAAATAGCGACAGACATACATTTATTCACATTTATTATTTATTATTATTTTCCTGCAATAAAAGATGGGTTTGTTGTCAAGGCATTCAACTGGTTTTAAACTTTATAGCATCAGAATAAGCTTGCTTTACACATTTTCCCCTATCGGTAACCTATACAATGTAGAATATAGAAAGCAGACGTTTCTCATTAATGATCAGGCAAGTATATCAATCTTTAATCAGGAAATACTGAAAAATGTACTCAGTACTAGCCTCTAATATAAGGCTTGCCACGTCGAATAGCTGATCATTCTCGTCTGAAGATCACAATAACGTGAAACACATAGTGTAATGAGATTTTAGTTTCTACTTGAATCCACCTGTTTTATGATATATATATATATATATATATATATATATATATATATATATATATATATATATATATATTATATAATATATATATATATATATATATATATATATATATATGATGTGGTGTGTGTGTGTGTGTGTGTGTGTGTGTGTGTGTGTGTGTACACAAATACCGGGTATGAATATACATATCTTTACTATTATTGTTGTATTAATTCGTAACTCCACTAAATGCTTCAATACATGTCAACAAAATTGAGTAGCCCCCCTTTCTTGTTCTCCACTTTTGAGCAACCCCCCCTTGTAGCTTTCGATTTTTTGAGTGACCCCCCTCAGATTCCTCCGACCCCCCAGGCCATAAATAATGACGGCTCCCTTAGGTGTGTACCCTGGGTTGGTGCTCTTGTATGTAGTTCTGCTGATGATGCGCGACCGATGGAAATGATACAGTATGTTAATGGTTGTAATGCTTGGGAACAGTAAATTATTTTGCAATTGTCGCAGTACAGATATCATGAAGGCCTGGTAGAAAGCCATATCCAATGAAAGACAGGAGGTTTTAAAGGAGTGAATAGTGTTGAATAAGTTGTTGGTAGTAAACAGGCTGTGGAATCATGGGTGATAATTTCTTGGGACAACAGGTTCTGTGGCCCTTTGATCATATTGGTTGAATCAATTGTCATAATTATGTGGAGTAATCCATCAAATGTATAATGTGACATTTCAGTGCCTTATTAGCAAATTATGCCCATTATTCAAAAAATTGTCAATCTTTATAATGTACTCGATAAATACGGATTGTTCATATACTATAATTGCCCTCATTGTCAAGTACTGCATCATATTTGGAAAGAGGAACATGATTGTTAGTATACTTTTAAGACTTTTCTTGAGCCAATACTATTATTGCAGAAGAAAATTGCTCGTTTAATTACATTTTCCGAATTCCGTGCCCGTATTGCCGTTTCATTTATACAAATGGACACTATTAGATGTTTATAAACTGTGTAAATATCATACCTTTCTTTTTTTTCGATTAAACTAAATAACCAATGAGCCCATGCCAAAGTTGGGTACCTTTGTACAACACCCTATGACTATCCAATCCTTTTTGCAATTGGAGATAACTTTTATGATGACAAAATAATCATCACACAACATAGTCATCAGCCAATAGCTGGAATTCTCTCCCAATTAAAATAAAAGATATCACTCGAAAACACACATTTAAGAAAAAATTAAAAACTTATTTAAAGGGAGGGTTTCGTTGGAACTGCGCCTGTGCGACTTTCTTGTATACAAATAATGTATTTCATGAGTGATGATATCTAGATGCATATTCATTGTCAACAAACATGTTTTAACTTTCATCAATCGCCAATGTATGCTAAATACAGTGTTTAGATCGGTCGAAGGGTCCCTGGCAACCTTGGAGCAGAGTTCCGACGACACCCTTGGGTCCTTTAATGTAAGAATGGTAGATATTTTCAAGGTTTCTAAAGTATTTTGTTTGTCATGTATTACTTTATTGAAACGCTCCATGATCTATTTTCTATTGAAATATGCGTTTTCAATATGTTATATCATTTGTCAGCTAAGATGATGTAGATTTTCTCCCCGTTGCGTATTGTTTATGTATTTATCACCAAAGTCTATATTGTCCTACAAATATTTAGTGACTTCCATTGTATTTATATGTGTGTCTCATCACATCTGATTGTAAACATCAATACCCAACAATGCAGATGTGCACTTCTTCAGGCTAATTATGATGCACTATTTACCCGGGCCACGGACTAGACTAGTTCAGTTAGAACTATTTCCGTGGCCCCCATTAGATTGTAGACCTTTGAAGTCACTGTTGATTTGTTACTATTTTTTTTGTTTTCGTCATATACAAGAATAATCATATCTATTGACACGGTCGTAAAAAATGGCATATTCGCTCACTATATAAATAAATAAAATATTTGAAATGAGGAAAGGCAATCTAACGTACAAACAATCGGCAATTTCACGCACATTATAGATAGCATACATGTAATTTGTTTTAATTTGTTATTCATAGTAACGCACTAAAAGTTCACTCATAATTGACAAAAGCTGTGAATACTATAATTAATCATCAATTTCACAGTGATGGTAACTATATACATTGTATGGTGTGCTTTGTTACACTGACTAAATGGTATCACCCAAATGAATGAGGAAATTGACACTTTCTTCCAGTGCAAACAAACAAAAACAAAAGTTTGTGGGTGTTTTAGTGATTTTCTCCTTTCAAGAAAGATGAAATGTTGTTTGTTATTCAGCAAAGATGTCAAATGCAAATTGTGCCAAAATGTTGGTTTTTTTTAGTTATGTATTTTATACACCGTTTACACAATTGATCAATAGAGAAGTTTATACAACGCGATGAAAATAAAGAGGGGAATGAAATCCTGTTGTAGAGATTATAGACTGCAAGCTATTTGACTCGGTCAATAATGATGCGGAACACAGCATTTCAACACTAGTGCTCTGTGCAGAATTATGCAAAATAAACATTTTGAAAGGTGAGGTCGTCTGATAGTTGATGGAGTATGCAGCATCTGAAAGTACAGCGGAGATTGAAGGCTTTTGTAGTTAACAGTAGAAATATCAGGCATCCTCCCTTGGATCACCGTCTGTATGCTCTGTCTGACATCAATAGTCAGCGACGACGGACTGTCAGAGGTGTCGAAGTCCGTGTCGATGTCAGTCAAGTTTAATGTTCTTTCATGTTATTAAATGGTACAAAACTTCGTTATCAGCGACCTCACTAAAATGTGTGCAATAAATCGTGACAAAATCAGCAATTTGGTATGTTTGATATACATGTAATCATGACAAAGCACAATTTAATTAACAAGGGCGATTGTGAGCGAAATAGGCCATAAAGTGATGAAATAAAAAAATTTTCAATCGTGACTAAAGAAGGAGCTTGCTATGCATATAACATGGTCTTAATTCCAAAAACAAACAAAAACGAATAAAAGTCATACGTGTGTCTTTTCAATCATTTATTCACTTTTTATGAATATTTACCTATAAAAGACACACAAGTATTTATAAAAGAGTAAATATTGCCGAAATTTGTTTGTGTAACGCCATCTTAAGTCTTGTATCATACATCTTATCGAACTTGCGTGAATGTCGTCAATTAATTCGTAGGTAAATTTTGCAAATAATATTCGCTAAAAGTAGATAAATTTTTGATATTGCATGCATTTCTACCTCCTGATCCTAGCGCAATATCGTTTTTTACTACATATTTATCCTTCAATAAGGTGTATATATATATATATATATATATATATATATATATATATATATATATATATATATATATATATATATATATATGTTTATATATATATATATATATATATATATATATATATATATATTATATATATATATATATATATAATATATATATATATATATATATATATATATATATATATATATATACGAAGTATGCGGTTCGACTTGTCCGATACAAAGTGCTCAATACAAAAGTAGAGCGAGATATATAAGGGTTGCTGGAGAATTGACATCGAGGAAGTTGATAACTTGTTTGTTAGCTTCGATTGTGATTTTCAGCCCGACGTAACTATTGGCAGTTTTGACGGTGCAGAAACATGCGAATTGGTAGGCAGCTTCCTTCTTTCCCAGCTACAGACTAAATTCGGCAACAACATAGGACTTAACAGAGACGACGGACTAGCCATTTCAGACGCCAACCCGAGAAAAACAGAAAACATCAAAAAAGAAATCTGCCGCATCTTCAAAAACAACGGGCTGAAAATCACAATCGAAGCTAACAAATAAGTTATCAACTTCCTTGATGTCACATTCAACTTAGCCGCAAATACATATCAACCCTACACGAATCCTAATACCACAATCCAGTACGTTCACCGTGAAAGCAACCACCCTATTAGCACTATAAAGAACATACCAGACGGAATCAACAAACGCCTCTCCAACCTATCATCCGACCAAGCCTCCTTCGACCAATCTACCCCGCCATATCAAAAAGCACTTGACGAGAGTGGATACCAATACACATTACGATACGAACCCACAACCACAAACAAAAGAAGAAACAGGCAAAGAAACAACATCATCTGGTACAACCCACCATTTAGCAAAAATGTAAGCACCAACATCGGACAGAGATTCCTTTCCTTAGTAGACAAATGTTTTCCGGTAAATCACAAGCTCAGAAAAATATTCAACAGAAACACCATAACGATCAGCTACAGCACCATGAACAACAGATCATTGACAGCCACAACAAACGCATTTTGAGGCCACAAAGCAACAACAATACCACTGAGACCAATAACAGCAAGACATGCAACTGCCGGCAAAAAGACACATGCCCACTCGACGGTAACTGCCTTCAAGCCTCCATCGTCTACCAAGCCACAGTCACACGTTCAGACAACAACACCTCCGAAACGTACGTTGGGCTTACAGAGAACAACTTCAAGACAAGATACAGAAACCACATCACATCATTCCGACATGTACGTTCCAGAAACTCCACCGAACTCAGTAAACACATTTGGACAGTAAAGGACAACAATATCACGCACACTATCTCATGGAAGGTCCTAGCCAAAGCCAAGCCATATGACAGTACTAACAAGCGGTGCAACCTTCGTTTAACAGAAAAAATTATTATCATCCGCCATCCAGAATGTTCCACACTTAATAAAAGAAATGAACTTGTGTCATCATGCCGTCACAGAAGCAAGACATTGTTATGCAATAACTAGTAACTCCGGTGTATCCAACGAAGTAAATCAGTCCTCTCCGTAAACATGAATATTCATAGCAGCTGCAACAACTGTCAATCTCAACCAAAATTCCACCACCTGTGTAACCAGCGATGTTTAGCCCATGTAGATTCACTCCAGTCTAGTCTCCTGATGAGTGAGTCTCGCGACTCACGAAACAACATTGTAGAGATGAAATTGTAAAATCAATTCTCCAGCAACCCTTATATATATATATATATATATATATATATATATATATATATATATATATATATATATATATATATATATATATATTATATATATATATATATATATATATATATAAATATATTTGATATTTTGATGAACCTGCTATGTAATAAATTCTTTATAGACAATGCAATATGCACTAGAGTATCCGTAAACAATGCATGCCACTTTCATTATATATGTTTTGTCAACCAATGCAATAAATTTACCAATTTTGCAATAAATTCTTCATACATAACGCATGTACTTTCTATTACATATTGGATTAGCTCAATATGAAACATTCACCATAGAAAAGGTACATATTGGGTTACCCGATATGTAATAACTTCTTCTCAGACGGTGTGTGTAAGTTTAATTTCATATTGGGTTAATAGCAATTAAATTAAAGAGAGGAAGGTCTACTGAACATGTAGTTTGAATCTTAGTTTTGTGTTGTAGTTGTGTTGTTTTGTTTTGTTTGGTGTTGTGTCATGTTTTGTTTTGATTTATTTGCTTTAAATATTTATCAAAAAACCATTACCAGAAAAGCAATTAATTGTTTGTTGGTTGTTTAGGGCGCGGTCACAGTTTTAATATTTTATTTTGTTTACTTACCTAAAATCATCAGCATATTTACATTGGCCACAAAAATATAAATTTTGTTGGTTGCTCAGGGCTTTCCTATGCACATTATTTTATTGTTTGTTCAACTTTATCACCTTAATAGTAAATACCATCTTTACCTTCGTCAGACTGCCAACTTTGGTTGCTGCTGGGGGCGTAGTCATGGTTACCGGTTGCTAGGCACATTGTTATCTTATATTAGTATAATGTGTCTGGTTTTGTTTTATCACATGCTAGGTTAAGTGCCATAATACATGCATATCAGGTAATTATTACATATTTGGGCGATACACGGGGGACACTCACTGACATGAAGATTGAACATATCAAACCCACGCTTTTCGTGACACTATAACGGTTTTAAGTTGTCTTTGAAGGAACAATGTGGCAGCAAAAAGGAGATTATCCCCGTGCATTGGTGCAATGGGTTTGGAATTGGAATTGCGTGAGTCAACGACATTCGTTGGTAGATTATTCATTTGATAGATCAACTTACTGACAAACCGACAGACTTTTGATTGATTGATTAATTGGTAATTGATGATTGATTGATTGATTGATTGATTGATTGATTTACTGACTGACTGAATGAATGAATGAATGAATGAATGAATGAATGAATGAATGAATGAATAAGTAATGGTAAAAACACAACATTTTTTACCAAGTGGATTTAGTTTAACGCGTTCAAATTTCACAGAATCCCCCATACTGTGTGATTGTCATGACCTTTGACTCGCCATCTACGTCATAGCGTAGCTCTGTACACGACATGAGAACAATCCTACTGACACGAGACAAAAGCGCGCCAAGTGACAGTGTTACTTTGACCGACTCAGCCAAGTATGTGCAATAGGTCACTTGACTATTTTCACAAGGTCAATCTAAATTTCATTATAATTCATATTCATCTGCGGCCACAAACGAAATGTTAAATTCATCATTGGTGATGTTGGTAAAAAGACTCCACTCTGCGTTGACGTCCAAATTCAATATGAAACATGTCTTTTTGGTGCATTTGACTTCCTCTGTCAGGCCCAGTCGATGTTTGCTTGAACAGTGAAGGTTAAGGGTCACTGGTTTGACGAACTCAAATTCCAATATTTCCCCATATAACTGAATGTCGGTACTGAATAGTTTGCTAAAGGTATGCTTTAAGGCTATATCGATTAGTGGTCTACCGATACACTGTACATGCCCTTATACGAGCTGCGTCATTGTGAGACTGTGTATTTTCGAGTAGATGACTATGCCAATAATCAATTTATTGTTCTTTCATTTTCTTCAACTGCTATTGTTTGAATAAGCTGCACCATAGTCGTAGTTCGTCAAAGATGAATTAATAATTATTGGATATAAATGCAAACTGTTCTTCCAATGCCTCGAAACTAATAATCAGTTCCCAGACAAATTCGACTGATACTCAGTGTAATAGACGGTTAGCATTTTAAAACAAATTCCTTCGCTAGATATTAGGTGCAAAATGTAACATTTCCACTTGACTTGTCTTAGATACGTGCAAATGGAAGATGGTGTCGTAAGGCCAGATTCTCGTATTCATGTTTTTTGTCCTAGGTTAATGTGGCCGGCAAATCGGGACAAATAAAATGCATTGAGGGTGATCATGAAGTTTAGGCGAAATAAATTAGGCAATTTACCTTCAAATTCATGGGTTGGTACACACCAGAGGAGAGTGTTAGCACAAAATAAACTGTATAAAAGACTCATGGGAACTGTAGGATTTAGACGATGATGACGTGTTGAATTGAAGTGTGAAATGATTGAAGGAGAAACGTTCGTTTACGCGAGGACATGAAAATATTTTGGTCGAAGATTTGATGATAAATTCCGAAGACCGGACGTGAAAATAAACTTACTGAATTTAATATGTGATTTTGCGATGCTCACAACATTTGCAACACCGCGGAATCAAATCGCGTGACCGCATGATTACAGAGGATGGTATTCCTCCTAGTCAAACATACTTCTCCGGAGCTGGTTCAGTTTAATTGAATAGGTACTGGTAAATAAAATACAGATGAGTTTACAAAGGGCCTTGGTCTATTTATGAACGCAAAAGGCGTGATCTGATATCTAAATATACTCACCGACGGAGCGAGGTCAACCTATTCAAACGACTGAATATGGCTTTTCCTGTTTTTAAAATTACGAAACGCAGCAAACTGGCTCCATTTCACACCTTGTTATATATATGATAGTTTAGAGGAAGATTGAGACAATCATACCAGTCTGAGTACCAATCTCAATTTTCAATTGGGAGTTTGATTTATTCTATTGAAACTAGTAGAAATCCATCTGTGTCTTTCATTCTATAAAGGGAAAAATTTAATCTTTTTGAGCATTTATTCATGAATTTTGTTTTATATGAGAATTAGCTTGTGTTGTTTGACTTCTTGAAACTTGCCGAAATACTGGTCCATTTGTCACAACCCCCGAGTCGACTTTGCTCACAGCTAGACAAGATTACACATTCAGTGAAACATTGTACGGTCTGTACCTCAGGCTGAAAATCAAGTTCAAATTTTTCAAGTTTGCAACTCTCACCGTGCACGGCTGAACGTACACTGTTACATAAAGTTCGGACCTAATGCAAACTTTTGTAATGATATATTTAAAGGGACATTAGCTGTAACTTTTGACTAATTTTTCACTACTCTGTTTCAATGTATCAACTACAGAATTATATAATCCGATCATCATGACCAGTGCCCGGTGTCCTGCTTGCCAACACGGCCTGTATATGTGAATGACCAATGTTATTGTTGATGAATGTATTCTAGTCCGAACCTGAATACAAAAGTTAAACAATAACAATGCAGATTATACTCATATAGGGTATATTTATGAGCTAAATATTAGGAATTTCTCCATGGTTCAGGGATTCAAACCAGAAACTGCAGATGATACACAGAACAAACAAAATTTTAAAAATGACCAAAGTTACAGCTAATGGATCTTTAATAAATGGCGGTGCCTTTATATAGATAAGAGTAGCAGCTTTACCTTACATTGTGACAATATTGATTATATTGATAGTAAGCCTGAATAGGAAAAATCCATATTGTCTAGAGGTCAGCCAGTCACAAAATCATCTGTTTGCGTTTGCTTTCAGCAATGGGGTAATTTGTGACACTTTTACAGTTATGTACGGCCATCACTTTATGCACTCAGTCAGCTTATATGCAAGTATTCCATTTCTTGATATCATAAAAAGGTACAAAAACAGAGACTTTGTCCCTTTAAGGCAAACGATGCCAACTAAGCTCAGTGAACTTGCGCACAAATTACCGCAAGTTCATGAAGACAAAAGATGATGTTGACTTAAATTAAAAATTCACTTTATACAACTGGCGTAATTACACAAGACACTACGACACAAATGCTACATCTAACACAAGTAATATTGTTAATGTTGACATTGTGACTTGACGTTAGCACTGTTGGCAAAAAATCGACAACATGAAGGCTAAACTTTCTTCTTGTATTTCAACAAACTGATAAAGGTGTATTGGTGGCATAATTTCCTGAAATCCTCATTTTTTTTTCGCCGCAAGCTGTCGTACGCGACAAACTTCTGGGTTATTCGCCGACCGTACAGATCATAGTTATGATGAAATATGCCGCGCACTATACTCTTAGCATTAACGTAAAATTAATGTAGACTTTCAGACATGCTGGATGCTTACCTCTGACAGGACACTTCAAAAGCCACGGAGAGCAGCCCAGCCCCCCGTGGTCTATCGCACCGGGTGATGACGACGAGCGCCACGGGAACTCAAACCATTTACTCGGCGTAAATGCTGCGATGTGGGTCTATGCGTGGAACTACTTAACTTAACCGGCAGGAGGTCCCACGGAGAGTCAAAAGATTCAGTGCCTGGCCTTGTTGGCAGACTGTTAAATGTAACAGACTGGAAGACATCCTCGATCCCGACCCACTTTAGTCTCGCTACGGTCTTTTCGCTACGCTACTACCAATTATCCTACGTAGTACATTCTAGCAATGCAAAATGGAGTTTTACACTTGAGTGAATGTAAGTAAATAACAGTTGGTCTTTAAAACCTGTCGATATATAATCGCTCACCGTTATCGGGGAATTACAATTTTGCAGACGCCAGGAGATTTAAAACTGTAAGTGAATTAAATGTCAAGGGATATACAATGCGTCTATCTCTACACATAGCAGAACAAAATTGACTTTTCTCGCAAAGCCAAAACTTTTCCTTCAGAAATAATATTGATCTCAAACTTCGGTCAGAACGCCAAAACTTTTCCCGAGACTGTAGGAGTAATATTGATTTGCCCAAGCGGTGTCGTTCCCCAGCGGTTTATAGACATTCTGACGCTTATGGATTGAAACATTCTGCATGTCACCCTGTCTAGTTATCAGTCTTGATTCAATCCAAGAAAAGGCGCACGTTGATTGCTTCAGTGTGAGTCAGATGTTTGCCATACCTCCTGCGTTATGACTCGTTCATTTAGCTGTAGAAATATTTGTCTCCCATGTACCATGAATAAAAAGTGTACGTACAGTTTATTAAAAACCCCTCGCTTCAGTCCGCCCCGAAGTCATCTTTTGTATAGTTTCTTGGTGAATTGCAATTATTTAGTATGATTCCTGGTATTCAAGTCGTACGACGTGGAGCAAGTCGAGAAAAGGAACAGTGTCGGTGAGATGAAACATAGTAAGATACAATCGTGCATTTGATTTAAGAATTTACGTTTATCCGTCATTAATACTCTCTCAATTATTGTACAGAAAAGGGCGACCAGAATACACCCAGATGGCGGAGATCATTTTCTGTTATCATTACTTCTTTAGCTCTGCGAGCATCCTGGGGTATCCTTCAGAGAACATTGCCGCATATTTGCTTCCAGCGATCGAATTAAAATGTGGAAGACGCTGTCCTTTCGAGTATGAGTCTGCATATTTTGGCCTCATACCGTGTGCATTCTTTTTCATCGGGGAGGGGAGTTTCGAAAGAGGTTTGAAACTTAACAGAGGTTACAAAATTAAAATGATCTCGCGGTAAATGAGTTAACCCTTCACCTTTGAGCTCCCTTTAGAAGAAGAAGCAAACGACTAGTCAAAGAGTCATTTTCTGGTACGATCGTGTGTCGCTGAAATTTCAGATCATGAGTTACCAAACGACAGCGATTTTCTGTCACGTACGCTTTTTCCCGCCACGGTCATTTGCAGTGGAGTAGAGGCCATACCGTTTAAAACTGTTATAATTTCTTTGATGGGGAGATACTTTAACCTTGTTTGAAATTATTCTGCGATGAAAAGAATTACCATTCCACATACCATTGGAAGGCAGAAGGCGTCAGCGTTGACTGCTGATGCCGGGTTGCCATGACTAGGCACGCGGACTTCGTGTTGCATGAAACGCTCGACTTCAAAATAAAACGCGGTCGAATACCTTCAGGAGGTGAATAGTCTATCAACAAGAAACTTACATTTCCTCTCGTCAGCTATAGACGGTAAAATACAGGGATAAATTGAATCGAAGAATTCTGCATGAGATTTTTCTCGTAGTAACCCTCTTTGAGATTTGAAAAAAAATCACGATGTGTACGGAGCAGGTTATTGGTGATTATCCTTGATATCGCCATACACCACAATGAACTGTGCGTGCGAGTTACAATGGCCAAACAGTTGATGCACTTCTCTATTTTCTCTTATATAAATTGTTACTCTTGTTTCCCCCTAGTCTGTGTGTTGACATCTTCGTGCTGTGCACACAGTTTAAGCAGTCGTCCCATCGGATAGAGAAATCATCGCCGCATGTGAATGTTTTCCCAAGTGTGGCAATAGTTCACGGGAGGTCATTACTTGCACAAGATTACTAATGACTGTTTCTCTGCCAGTTCGCGTAATTGTTTCTAAACCCCGTGAATGAAAAGCGTCGTGGAAAGTGTTTACACAAAACAATTTTCATTTTGACAAATGAATGAATCAAACCTCGTGCACAGGAGGAGGACGATGACATTTGAAGCTTGAGCGAACGCTAACATAGGCCCTGCAAGCACGCCCTCTATGAGCAAAACAACTGTCATGAAAATGTTGCTGCTTCTAACTCTTTAAAGAGGCGCATAAGTGGAAGTTCACCTCGGAAGCTTTCTCGAGGAGTAAGAAAATCTCACGAGTGTTTTACTTCCTATTCAACTTAAAAATGGATAAATTAATGGAATCAATACCGAAAAACACTTTTTTGGGAAATCCAGGATCTAAATCTTGCCGGAAACTGTTGCCATTAATGGCTTACTTTGTTTTGAGAAGAAATTTAAATTGTTTCAATCCAGTGTAACATATATATACATCCATAGGTCTGTGATAGCTATTTTACCATATGCCAAGTCTTAGATTTATGTACTTTTAATCTTCTAATCAAATCTCTTATACATTGCGATTTGCCGCTACTAATTACGGGGAAACCTCCATTAACTTAGGAATACCCGACTTCCGTAGAGGATCAATTTCACCGACCTTCCTTTCCTACAATGGCACTACAATGGCACCAGCTGGATTAGATAAACATAACAATGGAACATTCACACTTGGGGATTAAAAGTCTTCTGTTTGTCACCCGAGTTGGTCAGGCAAGAACTCGGGTTTCAGGTACCATGTAAGTTAATGCAGCCTTCCCTAATGTATACCCGCAACCTTCTATAACGCCCCAGAATGATGTCCAGGCATGATAACCCCTCCCCCCCCCCCAAAAAAAAAAAAAAAAAAAACCAAACAAACTAACGTTTTTGGGTATCATGCCAAAATAACATAGAGGTCCTAGACTAGTATATATGCTTTCATTACAATAATCATTTATTTACACTATTAAACGACCGATAGCGAGTTACGGGGTTCAAATGTCCATCGAGAACACTAAAGAGGAAACAGAAGACATAGTGAGGAACTTTTGCGGAATGCACTGTCAACATCACTACAGAAAGTTTTATCTATTTTTGTTCGTCCATCCTATCTTAGACATACGTCCTAGACAGCTGGCGCCTGGTACTCCAGGCTTAGAGAGGAAATTTCTTTTCATGATTAGTACATGTATGAAGTCATGTCTGTTGGGTCCCCTTGCTGAAATCGGTCATGAAGTTCTTCTAACACTTACCCTCTGCACGTGCCATGCTGAAGTTTCAAGTGTTGCCACGGGAATTCAGCGTCATCCTCTATCTTCGTTTGACGCCATTATTCCGACAGATGTAAGATGATAAAAGTGATTACGGCTTCCGATAACGTGCTGATCAAATTCTCCTGCACCCAGTCCTAAAATAGAGAACGCTCCGGGCGTGGCTACCCTTTCGGCCACCTCTCACGACTTTCGTCATCGCAAGCATACAAAATATTTCAACTGTTACTCTTACGCCTTATTATCGTCCACGTTATCTAAAATCAAAAGTCAGGCATCATTGAAGATAATAAAGCTGATTCCGTCTCATTTTCATTTTGGCGCTTTGCATCTGGAAGATCTCGATTTAAATCGCAAATGATAAATAATGCACATTATCCAGTAAAATTTATAGTCACATCATGATTCGACATGAACTCGCCTACATGAGCGAATTCATTCTCTGTCTGTCTGTCTGTCTGTCTGTCTGTCTGTCTGTCTGTCTGTCTGTCTGCGTGCGTGCGTATGTATGTATTTAATGTATGTATGTATGTATGTATGTATGTATGTATGTATGTATGTATGTATGTATGTATGTATGTATGTATGTATGTATGTATGTATGTATGTATGTATGTATGTATGTATGTATGTGTATTTGTACGTGCGTACGTACGTACGTACGTATAGGTATGTATGTATGTATGAATTTATGTATGTATGTGTGACCAAGATTTTTGATAAAATATAATGTATAGTTTCTTTTGCATTGTAGTTATCAGCAACACGCATTCTCTTTGTGATGCATATCATAAGATGTTACGTCATTGCAAGGCGCCCTCGTGAGGCAGAGAGGTGACATGGGTCTCTTTGCTAACATGGCTTCCTTGAGTAGGTTGGTAAGGCCAAAGTAAGTAAATTCTTTGTTTTACGTCCACTAAAAATCCTAAAAGGTACGCGGGTAAGCGGTTAAAAAACACACAGAGAAAATTTAACACAAAATCTGTTTGCCTTTATTGGACGATTTTTCTCAAACAACGTGAATACTCCTGTCACAGTGTGACACACTATATGATCACTGTATGCGTTTTCACGACAAATGGATCAAAATAAACAGTCATTCTTTGACGTTTGCTTTTCTCTTATTAGTTTTAGATTTTTTTCTTGTGCATTCAAAGTGTACACATGTCAGTACTATTGCACAGCAACTTGACAGCTTCATCACATTACTTAAATCTGGAGAGTTTGAGGAATGGGTACACTATAATAGTATACAGTGGCAGTCTTTTGTCCTCAAGTTCTTGTACGTTCCTTTCAAGTTTCTTGTAATGCCTATGCTCTGATGGAATATCATAGTTTTGCTGAAAGGTGTCTATTTTGAAAGAAAACACAAAACAGATTGGGTAACTTGTAGCCTCTGCATTCACTTTTAGAAAGGTGGGGCATCAGACAGAAGAAGACATTGGTGATATGATTGACAAAAGTATTCCCGGTAGCTTCCTTGGGACCATCCGTAAAACCAGCACCTTTCCTTTCCATCAAATCAAAGAAATCATTCGCAATTGTCAGTCTCCACACATACTCATCGGACCCAAATTTAAAAGGATTCTTCAAATCTATATTCCTTGCACTTTCAAAGTACCACACCCTGGATTGATTGAAAAGATGAAGTATCATGGCAAAAATGGAAATATTCTACAGTCGGTCAAAGCTTGATTAACAAATACAAATCAGCAAGTAGTCATAAATGGAGCATCATCTGAATGGACAATACGTCACAAGTGGTGTCCAACAGGGTTCAGTTCTTGGACCAGTACTTTTTCTAATAACCATCAATCACACTGGTGGTGAAATTAGTTCTGAACTCAAAAATTTACTGACAATACTAAGACATATCACCCCTTGCAAAATTGTACACTGCAAATTCTTCTGGCTTGAAATATAACCACTTGGTTTGTAGGTGGCTTGCGGGTGAACCAGTTGAAATATTTCGGTTTGCCCGAAATCCACGAAGGTTTTTAAGGTTTGAAGTCACTCCACTACACAGAGTATAGATGGCGTGTATTCATACCAATACATTGGTGGCTTATTATCAAGCCCGTCATGGTATACATTTAAGCCGAATGGCTTCTTTTTAAGCCCGTGACAATATAATTTATCGGTTTAAATTTGAGCCACTGGCATCGTTGGTTTGTTTATATACCGACAAATTCATTGGCAACTTTGTGGGCATGGTTTGAGTATAAACCATTCAAGTTTATGAAATTAATCGGCCTGTTTTCAAGCCATTGTCATCATCAGTCACTGGTTAATTTCTAAACCAGAATTTTACATCACGTCACGACTTGACAGGCCTTTCGCACGATAGTGAGGACCATGCGCATTCAGTGCAACAGATTGATTAGCTTTAATTTTGGGCGATACGATTTTGTGAAGTTTTCAATTGAACAAAAGACATGGACTTGCTGCAAGTCTGTGGGCACATAAATATCAAAACTAAAAGAAGGAATTAGCCTAATTGACAATAAAAAGCGTTGATCTCAAATGACGTCATTTTTCTTTCATTAACATGCAAAAATAAATGTAGGACCTATACGTCGGATTGTCAACATTTTCCAAGACAACGACGAAAGTAAAAACCAAAATAATTCATGGCTCAGACTAATGCTACCACAACCGTGAGTCACGCATGCAACAACAAACTTTGGCCGAATGCGCGCGTGTAGCAAACCTGAAATCGCGATCAATGCTATTCTCTGTAGGCCCGGATTATAGGCATATCCGTAATTTGTGCCAGGCCACAGCCTTGATCCTGGGACAAGTCTGACGCATTTTATTATTAAGGATATGTTTTAATGGATGTTCTATGCCCTGAATGTGCCAAAAGTATACACAAGCCATAGCAAACGCAACTGATATCCAGACGGTCGTTCAAATTACCAAAGGAGGAAGTCCTTAACCTTTGACCGTCGTTTCACCCTTTGTAACATTACACTTTAAAATAGTTCAATTTTACAAAATGATTCACCAAGCCAATGTTTAAACTTCGTTATAGACATTATATATCCGTGACATATGTAAGAATCATAGTACTTTTTGATTGATCGTACTCTTAAAGGGACCGCTGGCTAGTGGAATCCCAATCCCTTCATTTTAGGCAGTTGCGTATTAATTCCTGTGTGGCATGGCACAGATACTGCACTGCGCGCCAAAAATTCCGAATTCCACTGGCCTTTGCATCGTAGCCCATAAGTAGGGATTTTAGGTCACGTGACATTCATGCCAGAAAATCCCGAGAGAGTTTGACCGGTTGACCTCGCTGTTAATTTTATGCAGGAAATTACAATAACAATGCTTGGTCGAATGACGCAGTGCCTTGAGGTGGGATCGCCAGTGGTATAGGGGGAAGAGTACCTTCCCGATGGTGATAAGTGGTGCGGATTACCGTCGCCTAGGTGACTGGCGTTGCAAATACCTGGACTGAACCCACGCGTGGACTGAACCATTTGGTTTTTTTTTGGGTGTCGATGGTACTTTGACAATAAAAGTAAAGATGCACAGATATCGAGTTTATTGTCTTGTTTATGAGCGGCCAGTATTTCCAACAGCATGAATTACGTGCATTTGCCCTAGAAGAAATAAATAATTTCGAATAAAACATCGCGAATATAACCACATTCCTTAAGCTCGACGTACCAAAAGAACCATGAAATCGCCCGACTTTCGATTGAAGAGATGAGTTTTGCCAAACCGCGTATACAGAAAAAGTGGCAGATGACTTTTACATTTTGATTCATAGTTCGTTTACTTTGTTTACTGTTTGTTCTGGCTTGTTGTGTATAATACTGAGTGTTGCGTAATTGCCTTTCGCATTCGAGTACGTAATCGTTTGTGCTGACAATGACGAAAACCCGACCCTTGTCGAGGGTTTTTTTCCCGAAATTTGTCTATTGTTTGCAAGCTGGTTTATCGCGATTCTTTTAGCACGCGACAATGTTTTGTTTCCTTGTTTGAAAGGGTATCTCTAGAAGTGCGAGTTTAGCAGCTTCAGATAGCTTTCAAGTTTTTGGTGTTTGTTGTTTGTGGAGCCCAATTTGACTTTTCTTTGAATTTGTGTTGTTGCGATTGTTTGTGTCTCACGATGTAGCGTAGTCACATTTTACGACTTTATTTGTTGAAATCCTGAGGTGGTTTTATTCTGTTTGGTTTTGTTGGCGTCCGAATTAATTTTAAGGCCTTTGCCTAGTACTATTTTTCGGAGTTTCATAGTTTGAGCGATGATAGGTTGTTGTTGAATTTCATGTTGTTGTCGGCTTTTCTTTGGAAATAGCTGATTTATTTCCACGGCCATTTTTTCTGTCACGTTATTTTTATGTGTACGATTTTTGTTATTTCTTTTAAGTGTTTGTGTGTTCTATGTCATTTTATGTTGTTTTTTTTTTTTTGGTAGTTCTCTTTTTGGAGTGTTTGGTGGCCCTGAAAAGGGCCGCTTGGTATGGGTTTTTGTTAGCGCCTGGCGCGTTTGTTTTGGCGATGAGCCTATAGCTTTTTTATGCTTCTTTTCGCCGATTCGATGTGCTTGGTAAGTAGGTGTTTGCCGCCTTCTTGTCACTGTGTGTGCGTACATGGACAGTCTGCATAGCCCTTGAATGTGGTCTCGATTTTGATCAAACCATGGAGGTACCTCCATGATCAAACTTACAATTTAGGAGTATATATCAAAACTGATAAATGATTTATGTTTTCACATGGGTTCACAAAAAGTTTCGCCCCGGTGTTCATTTTTGGCCCAGGAATTCCATCTACCCACCCTTTACAGAGTAGTAAACTTATGGGGCAAGTAAATATGGATGCGCCGGTGCGATTCAACGATCAACCTGTATATCGCATCGAAAGTCAACAATTTTACGGCACGGACTATGATTTTATAAGTTTATACACAGTCCCTCGTGGATAGAGAGACTGTGGTTTATATAAAAATTATAAGGCGCGGGGTATTATATATTGACTGATTACTGTAGCTATAGATAGGCTACATTCAGGACGGGCAGCGACGGGCAGTAATTAGTAGGCAAAACCACGGTCCCTCCACAGAGGGACCGTGGCAAAACAGGTGGTTTTCACCGTGGGCAGAACTCGGTGCAATGATACTGAACATTAATAGTAAGCCTGTCACCTTGAAGGTAATGCTGTAGGTGAAACAAGTAAGCTTACTTCAAACGCACGATGGTACAAACATTCCTACCTCCATGGTACAAACAACACCATAAGTGAAACGTACACATAGAAATACACGCGTTCCTACGTTGTGCCCACCCGGGCCACGCGATTAAAATATGACTGATACTGCTGGATAGTGTTAATTGGGTCAGTAAACAGTCAATTAATAGTTTAATTGCTACCTGGGTGATTGGCAGGTCGTGTCCAACGACGCATATGCAAAGCAGGCCAAAAGACAAAGCCCCCAAAGATATTGACAGCTGGCCAGAGGTCACCATGAATACGTAATGACGCTTCACTACGCAGAAACTGCGTAGTCAAGCCCTTCTAAACCGGTCAAATTCTCTCGGCATTTTCCCTCATGTGTGTTGAACGTACGCGTTCGATGCGGTCTAGTCCGAACTTTCGTGTTAATTCTTAAATAGACCAAATAATCAGAGAAAATGAAACTGTTGTGTTGAAGATTATTATTTTAACTTCATTTTGGGAAATTTTCACTTTTGTACTACGATAAATGGCAAAACAGCACGACTACAAACTCACGCGTACCGGCGATTTTGGCGTCCATTATGAGCGTTGTGCCGTGACCTCAAATGTCCCGCGAAGGAGATCGAACATATACCTCTTTGATAGGCTCTCCGCATGACTTATTCTGATCGCATCACTATTTTTTAGGGTTGGTACGAAAGTAGAATCATGGGCTTCATTTTAAGGGGGCGAACGTTTAAAATATTAATTGTAATTCTGCAATAATTACGAGTCTGACGATGCGAAAAATGATGCTTAAGGCCCTTTTTAGCGAGTATGGTTTCACCCGAACTTTACATCCGGGCACTCCCAGGAACAACATACAAGTAATCGGCGCTTCGCCGCATGTTCTGTGTCAGGAGGTCTAAGCTGAGTTCCGACGTTCATGATTTTGCAGCTTGATTTGTCTGATTTCTTATCTAACGCAAGGATCTAGAGAAATATACTTTACCCTTTCAAACGTTATCTTGTTCGAAGTAGTTTGACTTCCGGGTGATATTTTTCGATAGACACTGAGAAGTTGTCAAGCCAGCATGCAGCACTGCACTGCAGTGTACAACTGTAGGCATACGCACGTGCACCACACTTTGCCGATACTATACTGAAATTTTAGTTTCGATCTTTAGTTCCCGAGAAGGGGACTATTTTGGTTTTCTCTGAAGAACAAGGCCATAGATCATTAATTTGTTCTTTCCTCATTGATGGTGTCCCTGACTTTGGAAAAGTTGTATTTATACTGGTTTGTATTTCGGACCGCTGACTTCGACATGTTCGAGGGTCTATGTTATTTCCGGGGCAGCTTAACTTTACATCCAGTTAAATGCAGTTGTTCATTCTATAAATGCGTGTTGCTGTTTTACGGCATTGACAAAGGGTTGAGAACGAAGTTTTTTGACTTTTTGGAAAAGTTCTTGTAATTGTTTTAACTTAAAATCTACATTAATCAGACATATTTCATAATCATTTAATAACAGTTGTAATCACACAAAAAAAATTAAAAAAAATTTCGAAGTTCAAATTAAAAAAAACCTAAAAGAATTTTTTGTTAAATTCAAATCAAGTTCTAAAATGTCAAGGTATCATTTGATTGTTTACAGGTATTGTTGTTTATTTGTTTACCTTGTAAATATAAATCTAAATAACTGTTTTCATATATGCAAAGTAAATATGATGGAATATGATTATCATATTCTGTTGATGTTCACAATACATAATGCATACAGCGATCAATGTCACAGGTATCATTTGATTTTTTACAGGTATTGTTTATTTGTTTACCTAGTAAACAGCATTCTAAATAACCTTTTTCATTTATAAAAATTAAAACCATTGAACATTTCATCAGCAATATCCACAAAAAATTTCATCAATTTTCAATAAGAAATGCTTGAGTTATTGCAAAAAGCACAAGAAATTGCAATTCTAGTTTTCTCAAACGATGTTCAAAATGGGGTCACCTGGTGGTTATGATAACTACAGGTGTCTACCATGGCATAATTTCTAAATGGGAAGAAGTTTTTTTATCAAATTCAACAGGACATATCTCTGCATGTACTGAACCGATTTTCATCAAACAAAATGCAATCAATTGGTCTTGAAGAGAGCTTTCTTTTGATATATAATTTATTATTATTGTAGCTGTCTATCAATTTCATGTAAAATCCCTACCATAAGGTCTATGCGTAGCCGAGGCGTTATTGACTATCGTATCAGCGCTTACGATTCCGTACTCCGGCACAAGTCGACAGTAATGGCTTCCGTCACCGATGAAGAATTACTTCGCAAGCAAGAACTGGTTATGTACCTCAACGATAGCTATTCACGGGTCATGATCAGATGCAAGTTGCAACCGACGTCTTGGAATGAACATCCACAAATCAAACGTAAGTTTGTTTTTGCATATTCCGCGGAAGATTTGCAAAGTTATTGATTTAAACCGGTTCCTCAAAGCATATCGATAAGCTAGAACCATTTTTTAGTAACATACATGCGTTTGAATAATGTCGAAAAAGTGAAAATTTCCTTGTCACAACTATTCGCCATTGTCCTTCGACATACCGCTACACCATGACGGGTGCACCAGCGAAAATATTGATAGCACTGCTTGCTACTCATTGACATTATCAATGATCATTGCCAAGGATGTAACAAATTAGCCTTCAATTTCATTTTATCAGGCTGAACTGATGTTGCTTGTCCCTTTCGTATGTTTATCGTGTTTGTATGGCTTTTCACGACCGCGAATGAATGTGTTTCCCCGAAATCGTCCGTGCTGGGTGAATAATCAAATGTGTTTTCTTAGCTCCACTGTGTCAGCAGTCGGCGACGAGGAGCTTTTCTAAGAGTAGCCCTGAGTACAGGTATGTGTGTTCCCGGCGTTATACGGCCTCCACCACTAGCTAGCCCTGCAACGGTCTATGCATAACTGGGGTTGTTACAGAGAGATTCAAAATGGCGATCCCCGTGGGTAAACAACTTGTCGAGTACGTTATGTTTCAGAAAACGAGCGGTTTTGGATGTTAGAAGAAGTTATAATCGCATCTTTCCGTGGGTCAGTAAGGAGGTTAAGGTAGGCAGGGAAAGGATTTTGCCCCGATAGAGCAGAATTTCGGCCAAAAAGACAGCGTTTTCGTTGCAGTCCTCATCCGGACTGCAGAGACCCCAGTTACATGTATGTCCATAGACCGTTGCAGGGCTGTGACGGATAAGTTAAAACGCTGGGAACACACAGACCTGTACGCAGGGCTATTCTGAGAGGTGGATCATGGATGCGTCGTCCGGTGTACGTCGTCCGTAGTCCGCTGTGCATTTAATAACTCCTTGCCATTGTCCATCCTGAACGGAAAGATGGCAATTATTTAAATTTTTTCATCCATCAGTTCACAGGAAAATTGCATTTAATAACCCTTTGTCATTATTGTATAGGACGGAGACTGTATAGGACGGAGACACCAACAAATAGCTGCAACAAGAGCTATTGCCACAGTAAAGAGATGCCCATTTTACCAGAAAAAGTGAGTAAAACTGCACATTTGTTTCACGCTTCCTTTCTGTGTGATTTTCAGGCAAACTGACTTGCCACAGCTTATTTGCAGGTATCCTCATGCCATTCTTTCAATAACAAACATACTGTTTCATGGATGATATTTCTTGTTTATGTTGATAATATAACCTCAAACTGGCAACTTAGATGATTTAATACAGACACATACCTCACAAATCCTTTGGCCAAAAAGATGTAATGGTTGATTCTGTTATTCAAGGCAAATTTATGTTTCCACAGCATGATTTGAACTTGGGTCCTTTAACATTGCTTACACAAATTTTGTGAGCCATCTTGTCACTCAAGACTGGTAAATGTTAACTGATTCATTTTCAGCAAATAACTTCCTGTACAAATGTGACTATTGACTTCCACTTACTGGTAATAGATAATTATTTGTTTCTTTTTCAACAGATTGTCCAGGACATAACATACTTGATACAGAAAATGCCTTCAGCTCAACAAATTAACAATGGATTCTCTGAGTACAATGTGTAAGCAGAATGAAGACTCTGCCCTCAGATATGGAATTCAAAGAGCGAATATAAAAGGTGATCAAGTATCGTTATGTGCATTGATAATAATTACATCAGGCATGAATGTTCCTCATCTTTCCACATATTACACTAATACTTTGGGTTTTGTTTAAATTTCAGCTGTTATTACATATCTGTGACATTATCTTTGTCGTGGTCACACAACAGACAGACATGTTTAAACATTTTATTGTTATAATCAATCATATGAGGGGAGCCACTTGCTTGCACCTGGTTTATGATATTGAATCTTAGTCTGGTGTATCAAAACATAATTAGCCATTTCCCTTATTTTTAAACAGGCATCAAACATTTTTGGTTCTCAAGAGTGTCTTTGGTGGAAAAACTGCAGTTGGAAAAATGGTAACAGTTGTGACGTAAGTATTTCTTGTTGAAAAAAATTGTTACTGTGATTCAGTACAAACTAGTCAAGGCACATAATGTGCCTTGACTAGTTTGCTCTGACATTTGCTGTAAGTTTTAGCAATTTTCAATCTTCATTGTTGTGTGTACAAACTGCAGTTTTGATAGCTATATAACAGTCTCTTGAATACCAGTGTTCTGCTTGACAATGTACTGTGTACATGCTTAACAACCATTGTTATTGTTGACAAATGAATTCTATTCCAGACTGAAATTATATTTTTAACAATAACCATGCTGTACACATATGAACTGGGTTGATAATGTATGTTAGACATTCATTATGCCTTAAGAAGTAGAACAAGAAACTGCAGTATATACACACAACAAAACTACTTGGAAATTGCCAATGGCTACAGCTGATGGAGTTTTCATCATGCTGGATTTATAATTTCTGTCAGATTCAGTAGAACGATGTCCGTGTAACCCTACACTGGAAATCTCTCACAGCCCTGTTACATTCTGAGGGCTGGTTCAGGGATGTGCACATACCTGTACCAGCTCTGAGAAGCTACAGAGACTACCAGCTATTAAAATAATATCCTCAAGTATAGTATAGTCAGAAAAATAAGTAGCACAGCTGCATTTCACATCCATGTACCTAGTGTGTCAACAGTCCTGTACAATAGTTTTGCAAATAGTACATGTAACATGGGTTTGAAAAAATGAGCTTGAAATTTTCTTCCAAATCAACCTTGTGGAAGCAATGTGTACAGTTCTGTAATAGGCAAATTGCAACATAACTTGTACATGAATGTCTGCATAGGCACAATTGCACTGTGTGTTTACAATAAGGCTGGTACAGGCAGGTAAGCTTTTATGTGACAAGGGTAAAAAGGGGCTGAAAATTTCACAGCTGGTATGTGGATGTGTTCATCACTGTGCCTCAAATGCTGAACACAGGTCCTGGTACAGGGAGGTGATCAGCACTTCTGGTACATGCATATAGTGCTAGGCATGTCACATACCTACAGCACACATTCATATATCAGGGATGTGTATAAAATTACCCCTGCTACAGTGTTGTCAGGTACATGGGTGGTACACAGAGTGTCAAAGCTGTGCTAGGATGTTGTACAAGGACATGGCCATGCCAAATATGCATTTGTCAATTTATTTCAAGATAAAAGGCTGATATGACCATCAACCATACCCTCATTCACATGAATCATATGTTTAATTGGTAGATTATGGCTTAGTTCTGTTGTTCTGATCTCCATTAGCCACAACTTGGGGGCTTTCTGCCAGCATTTTTGTTCTGCTTATCAACTACAGTTTCCCATTCAAGTCATTGAAGCATGATGAAATCCTCAATGTTTAGCTACTCAGTACAGTATGTACATGTAGCATTGTTATTGTTGAAATTTCATTTAGGGGTGGACAAGAATTCATTTGTCAATTATAAAAATGATAAAAATACAGGCTGTGTTTACAAACATAATACTTGGCATTTTAGTATGCTGAGGAAAGTAGGCCAAGAAACTGTAGATGATAAACAGTAGTGAAATACTGAAGAAGTAGCCAAAAGTTACAGTTAATGGAGCCTCATTTACTTATTTCAAACTATATACATGTGAAGTATATCATCAATGATTGCTGTTGCATAGCCAGAGTGATAAAATGCTTTCTCAAAGTCTTTCCAACTTCTTTGCAAGTCTCAAAAGCACATTGCACGTGACTCTAATATATCTTGCCTTGTAATATATTCATTTTGATATTCTGGATTTGAAATTCATTATCATGACATTCAAACCATAGTTTTACACATTTTTGCCAGTGCAATGATGCAGCAAGGCCTATGACATTGACAATAACTTGTAAGAGCTATCTTTTTCATGCTAAGAGACTTTACCCTGAGTAGTCATGTAGATTATTGGTGCACCAAGAAAGACTTGATAATAGTGTACCTTCAGTCAAATATGTGTTTAAGAACATGACTGTAATTTAGAATGCTGCCAATGAACATTCAAATACACTTGCACAAATTCCCTAAACATACCAGTAGATAGGCCTTGCCCTCATTGTACTAGTAGCTTGGCACTGAGTGTTTTACCATGATCTAATCTTGTGCCTCAAATTTTAAATGTTTACATCTTTTATATTCCAGGATACTGGAAAACTCCGAGGAAGAGATGCAAAGCAGCAGCCCTGTTTAGGTATGCTCGTCTATGAAGGAGCAAGCAGTTTGTGTTGTTTCTTGAAGGTGTAATATTCTGCAGCATGGAAAGAGACAATGTTATGCTGGGTTTGCTTAGTTATCTAGGGTTTCAAAGTTTAATTACATCAGATGTCTGAAAGGAACTTGTCAATTTGTAGAGTACTTCAGGCTTGACAAGCTGGGATGTGAACTAAATGTGCTGACAATTATGAGTGGTCTGTAATGCGCAGGGGATTTCCCGGTGAAACAGCTAGCAATTTTGCATCAGATGCATGAGGTAAACTTTATAACATCAAATTATGTTATCAGTATGATCTTACAAGTAGCATTCATAAGAATGTCATTTTCAGGGAGTATACCCTTGTAAGTATTAGATTTAATTATGTTGCAACAATTAATGTTTCATTTCTTGTAAATTGCAATAAATGTTTATCTGAAATTAATTTTGATGATTGTTGTTGTTGTTTTTTAATGTAGCTTGCATGCAGGATTTCTAACTATTTCAGGTGTTGTTTGTGTTTCAGATATTTTACAGTCCTGTTTTGTGTAGCTCCATCACATAGAGGACCCAATAGGCCATTCCATGGTATGATAATCCTCCCCTGTGTCTGCAAAATTTGAAGAAATCCAATTTGAATTTGAAGGATGGTCAGAAATAATTATCCCTCCCCCCCCCCACCCTCCCACCCCCGGCAATATGGCTAATATTGAACTGGTTTGTCAGCAAGCCATACGAAAGCCCTAGAGTGGCATGTCTGCAAGCCAGCTTGTAATGGCTTGTTGGTAAACCAGAGGAATCCTTATAGTGGCTTGCATGTAAACCATAATTAGTCAGAAATTGGTTTGTTGGTAAGCCACATTGCAGTAATATTGGCTTATCTTCAAACCAGATGGAACCAGAATTGGCTTACTGTTGAGCCAGAGAAGTGTGGTATTGGTTTACAAATAAGCCACTGTTCAGCATTATCTGGTATATGGGCAAGCCACAGTATCTAAAACATGGCTTGCTAGCAAGCCTAGTTCAGATAAGAGTGGATTGCCTGTAAACCATTTTTCAGTGCTAACTGGCTTACTGGCAAGCTGAAGTGATCTCTACTTGGCATGTATATATGCCGTATCAAAACCCAAACTGGCATGCACAGAAACCAGATTGGCATGCCAGAAAGCCAAATATAAGCCAAAATTCACAACTCGAAACAATCCGTTTACTGACAAACAAGCCGGTTTATTTTGGCTTGAATTTAGCTGGCCGGCAAACCAGAAAAATTTGCAGTGTAGTGATCCTGAAATTCTACAAGCTGGTTTGGACAAGCTACAAAAATGATTGAACACTGGCGGATGCATATTGGCTACAACAACCCCTTCCATAAATACTCAATGAACAATCTTTCACTGGGACGTACAACTGAAGAAAATGACTTGGGTGTCCTACTTCATTCTACCTTAAAACCTTCAAGCAAATGTGATAAGTTTGCAAAAAAGCAAACAGAATGCTTGATCTCATCAAACGATCATTGACGATCAAATAAAAAAAATGTCATTCTTCGTCTTTACAAGCAACTTGTGAGACCACAGCTCGAATATGCAGTACAAGCTTGGTCACCATGATAATGGCTACAAAAGGACATAAAAATCTTAGCATGGCAAATAATACCAAAACTCCAAGACTACAATTATCAAAATAGACTTAAACAGCTTGGTTTAATAACACTTGAACAAAGAAGGATTCGAGGCGACATGATTCAACTCTAGAAAATTATCAAGGCCACGACCACTGCAACCTTTCACTTGAGTTAGCAGCCGACTCGAGAACTCGACGACACTGTCCCAAAATTCATAAACTAACTGTTCGACTTAACACAAGGCAGTTCTTTTTTTCGGCAAGAGTTTTGGACACCTGGAATAAATTACAAGCCGATGTCATTAATGCAGAAAGTGTGACCTCCTTCAAGAGCAGCTACGACCGCCTACTACAAGTTTGAACTTTCACAGAGGGATTCTAATAAGCTGATAGTTTCCCTTACCCAAACTGAACGAAAAAGTACGTAAAGTTCCGATTTCTCACAATGACCATGCCTTCAAGTTGCCGTGCAAGGTTTCCTGTTTTGTATTTTCGATTATTTCCCTTCTTTCATCCATTTTTTATCGTGACGACAAAGCCACAACAGGCAAAGCCACAACAGACAGAGAGAACGTGAGGCCTCGGCGTGAGGCAGTGAGTATCCACAGGGGTAATGTGTAGAGAGTACTGTTTTACGTCACCGCATTGTCCATTAGTGAAATCTGATTGCCGTAAAGGAGTGTTTTATCGCAAAGTTAAAAGCCACGACTTGCTTTTGCGACAAAATAGCGCCACCAACGGCGAAATTTTGAAAGAAAAATTTGTGTTTTTCTCCCGAAAAATCTCCATAAACCTAGGCGCGCGCGGACGCAAAACAAAGAATTTACTTACTTTGGCCTAACTTTCTGTCGCTGTTAGTTGAATTAGATTTTATCTAACGAGAGTTACCGATGATAGGCAAGTTATATTTTCTAAAAGGTAAAGTTCGTGTTTCTAACAAACAAATAATGTGTAAACAAAAATCAGAAGTGACGTCATAGCGTCACTTTTTCTGGCTAACCGGTAGTGTAAATTATTTCAAAACAAATCTTGGCGTTCCTTTTAAGGAGTGAATGACTTTTCACGTTTTATCGAATGTCTAAGAAGTAAATTTGTCGCTGGGGAAAGATGACGATGAAATGACGATATCAAACTGCTCAAAGCAAATCTAAATATGCACCAGATACATTTAAGTATTTCGATTTAGAGACAATGCCTTTGGTACTTAAAGTAGATGAACAATTATTATCAAAGCAAGGCGGAAGAGGTTATCTTCAATCAGTTCGTTTCAACACAATAAGTTCGTAAATGTTTGAAAACAAGCTCTACAAAAAATAGAATACTGTTGAATATCCACAATTATAATTTGTGAAAACCTTTTCGATGAGAATAGTGTTGTCTGTAAGGGTTGAGCCTGTCACACATAAACGTACCATGTTTTAAGGAGTCCACACATTATTCCGTTGAGTGGTATAATATTGTTTGTCTTCCTCGCAAAATGCACGGAGAAATTGACCAGATTTTCGAAATCGGATAGATGGAGTACCAATACTGCATGGTTTTATGGTTTCTTATGGTAACCACGGACACTAAATGACCTACTCGAATATTCAAATGAAGACCCCGCCAAACATCCGAAACCGCAAAAGGAATTACTTCAAATACATCCGCGTGTACCATTCCCTTGCTGCAGTCTCTTTTCTGTATTGTCAATATTTACTTGAAAATAGTATTTCTGGTAATCACACATAAAAATGCGACGTGTAGAGTCTGTACTATAAAAAGGTTATGGTAAATGCTCAATCGGACCCTTTGACGACATATTTTGCTTGTATGTTGGCTCCCGCCGTAAAAAGGTAAGAGGGTCATTACCAGCTTTGCTGTCGGCACTTGTCCTGTGTGGCACCTAGAAATAATTTCACGCCAGACATTTGTTGCCTTGAAAGTAGGGAGCTTGAATTGTCGAAATCTAAAGGGACATGTCTACCACGCACTCCGAGTTCCTCGGTCAATCCATTATCAGAACTACACTCTGGCCATTAAGTTTTCATCTTTTGTCGGAAAGAGAAACAAATTAAAGTTAATGAAAAGGCGGGAAAGCTGACAATACATTTGAAGAATTGATTTTTTAACGACTTCGGCATACCTTGTACCAAATTTCATAATCGAAACGTTAACACGGTCACTGAATTCTTCAATCTCTGAGAGTCGTCGCTTAACTGAATTAAATGTAACGAACCAAAGAGTCTCGATCAAACACAAAACCGAGGTTGTACGAAGAGCTCTTGACAAAGTTTTACATGATTATCGTGAAAATTGCGAACAGGCTCACATGAAATAATTGGTTCAACATTCTCAGGCTACGGTCACTAACTGTAGAATGTGTATTTGCGATCACTCAGAACGGTTTTAATCTCTGTGCTCATCATTTACACAGGCACAAATGTGTGTTCCAGCTAATTCATCCTAAGTGAACCTTGAAGTAATATATTTGAAAGAAGTTTCGCACAATCCCTGGGAAATCGCGAATCCATCGGTAAAAGACCAGGCACTTGTACCACAAGTACGTTCAATCGGCGAAGTACGGTCTCGTAACAGTATTGCCAGACCTTGAATAGTAACCCTCCCTCCATTTTACCGGTGGGTGGCCAATACTCACTAATAGTGTGTAAAATCCTTATTTTCACGTAACTCGATTAAGTGGTTGCATAAAAGCGACAGATGAAAAACACGCAGACCTGAAGAAAGCACTTAACGAGATCGGTTGAACATGTCAAGGGGGAGGTCGGTTTGCTGAGAGACTGTACAACACGACAGACTTCAATTATCACATACGCAACCATCATGCGAAGTAAGTCAGATACCAGTGAGCTCAGAGACAAGTTGAAGATACAGTCACCTTAATGAAAGGTCGGTTAAAAATAAACGATGACGCACGTATAACTAGCCGGTTGTCGGAGAATGGACAGGAAACCTGTTAACCCGTCCGTGATGCGGTATACTGGACTGAAAGCTTAACTTCATCAGATGGCAAAGTAACGTGTAGCAAGCATGATAGATTGATGAAATACAATTCTTTACTTAATATGAACTCTGCGCCACACAACGTTTACTCCGACGATATCATGTCCCGTCAAAAGCGAATTTCCGCCCTAGCTCTTCGATGTGTTGTACTGCGCTAATTCAGTCTGAAGAGATCGGTCAGAGGTCACATGCAATGGAAATTAAAGATGCTTATCTGAGAAATATCACCGATGTCAAAAGAATTAAGATCAGTTATGTCGTTTCCTTTTGCCCGTCCGATTGAATCAGCTTAGCCGCTTCTGTATGTCGACATCAGTCGTGCATCCCTGATCCATGCTCGATATTTCGTTTGAGTCGACTGATTTGACGTAGTGATAGGGATAACATCGTGGATGGGGGGTTGGCAAGGGGGACACTCTTCCTTTCACTCGCTAGCTCGGAAACAACAAGATCCTCAGAAAAGATATAGTTCATCGCTCCCACTCATTTGTTCGGAACGCGCTCACTGAGTCGTTTGAGAGTTGTAATGCGCGACACCACATTGAACTTCAATGCAATGATAGCAAACAGGACAAGTGCCGTCACATCAGAGGTCAGTCATACCTGTAGTTTGAAACTTTGGTTTGGCGTCACGTGACGTGACCAACAACGACTGTGACCTTTGCAATTGGTTCGCGCGTGGCGATCTCCACAGCATGAGCATGTGGCGCGACTTTGATTTTCTTTCAGAGGGCACTAATCTTCGGTGCAAATATGAAAACTGCAAACAGCTTGTCTAAGCATAGACCCAGTCCTGGGTCTATGCTCTGAGTCGCAACCTTCGCGTCAGATGGCAAAGTCATCCGTCAGCTTACGACCGGAAAAACGGCGATATTAACCAGATCGAAAGCGTAAAAGAGAAGCAGATTATCGGTTGGATGATGTTTTATGAGATGACATTCTGAATGAAAGAAAATAAAAGTAATGGAATCAAGAAGGTATAATGCAACCATCAAAAACGCCGCAAGAATTAATCATTGATGTTGTAATTTTTCAAATGTATTGATTAATATCGCATTAACTTGCTTGGTAAGAGTTCGTTCACTCCACAGTGAATATTGTTTGTCTCACATTTTCCAATTTCTTTTTTTATGCAAATAATGAATCTAAGTGCATTAGATATCTTTTAGTTTTACATATTTATATCTAACCTTGAAATTCACAAAAAGGTCAGATTTGAATGGAATAAGCTCCAGTATGCATGGAGCCTCGGATAATTGCAGAATTTATGAGAGAAGGAATATTAGTCATGATAGCTTTGCGATAAATTACCCTCTGCACCAATATCGTGGATTGTCATATCATCTACAGTGAGCGGCGGCTTCGATTCGCCTCATATTTCAAGGTATTCCTCCAAGCGCCACAAACAACATTGAATGCCAGAACAGCTGTATCGATTGAATTTTTTTATGAAATTCGGCCTCTTTTTGTCTTTGCCACATCCGTTTATCGCCTGTACCGCGGCTCAACATCTAATTCTTCCAACTCTGAGCTTCAAAATTAAACAACATTATTTCCAAGGTACAGTTTCTTCAACGTGACCTCGTTCAACGCCATTTATGGTACGTAGAGACTTCAAATTTCTGTCCCATTTGCGTCGATTGATAATTTCGCTCGGGCGATTACGGTACTCCGTCTGACAACTTTTGTAGGGTGAATAAGTGTTCATTTTTGTGGTGAAGTGTAGCGTATAGCGTAACTCACTTTGGCGTGAGTGATGTGATGTCCGTGGCGAATGTGTTGCTCGCGTGATTGCAATAAGCCCATCATTCGGAATGCAAGGATATAAAAAGAGAATTAGTTTTTGAAGCGAAATTGCCAAGACACCATCTCTCTCTCTCTCTCTCTCTCTCTCTCTCTCTCTCTCTCTCTCTCTCTCTCTCTCTCTCCTCTCTCTCTCTCTCTCTCTCTCTCTCTCTCTCTCTCTCTCTCTCTCTCTCTCTCTCTCTCTCTCTCTCTCTCTCTCTCTCTCTCTCTCTCTCTCTCTCTGCTCTGAGGGGATTATTGGAATTGATACAAACTTAGCAATGATAGAATAGTGATATTATCTACTTCTTGGAATATCGCGTTTCTTGTTTCGCAGCACCAAGGTTGTCGAAGTATCGTTTTCTCGACACAAAGGGATATAATCTACCGTGACTATGAAAGGAAGCAGATTGAAAAGATTTAGATCTTGAGTGGAGACAATATAGGGTAAGGGTGGACCATTTGATATTCGGGGGGGGGGAAAGGGGCTTGGAAGATTGACTCTGGAGCATTATATTTTTCTCCCTCCTTCATCTGGAATTATTTTTCAATTGTGTGAATACTTTTTTCACTTCCCTCCAACCGGAATTTTTTTTCGCGCGCATGCGTGCGCTTAAATGCCAAAATCTGCTGCTTTTTTGTTAAGGTGCTTTTCTTGATCTGACACGACAATACGGAATAAGGAAAGGGGTAGAAAGCAGCACAAAGTTTACAGGGAACTATAGATAAACAGCATCTGCTTCGGAATGCTGGAAAGTTGGAAAGAAAATAGAAGCATCCTTTACTACAGCAAAATTACTGCTGGAGAAAAATAAGACGTCATCGAGGTCTCAATCTGAAAAACAAGCTCTAATACTGTTAGTGATTAGGTTTGCTTTCAGATAAATAGAGAGACTGTCTATTTGTCTGTGGTTAGCTCTAGCTATATAAAAACATGTGGCGCAAACCAATTAAGGATTTGAAAGACTACAAATGCATAGAGGTATACGGAATACTGAAATGGCACAATTAATCAAGATACTTAGGGGTGGTTAGGAGGGGGTATCCTCCCTCCTGATTCAGAAAATTGTAAATATAAAAATTAAAATGGGGTTATTGGTGGTCATTCTTTCCAAAGACAACCTCTCGGGATGTTTTTCCCGAAATCTTCCAAGCCCCCCCCCCCCGAGGATATCAATTGGTTCAGCCCTAACGCGACGTTTTTAGCTTTGACCGTCACGGAGAGGAAAGCGTTGATCGCCTGAGAGCCGTTGCTAGGAAACAGGACGACTTGCCGACAGTAATCTCAGGTTACCACTTTACGGTGGTGGCGACAAGCTGGCCAAGTCTACTGCTGAACACAAACATCTTACAATTATCGGACGACATTTAATACCACGTAAATTTCGATCGAAATATAAAACGATAATTCATTAATTATTTAATAGACAGCAATTTGATTGATTTACAATAGCTTTCCAAAAACACTGGTACCGTGTATGAACTACTGTTTCTTGAAACAAGAAAGGCGCCTTGGTGTCTATGTCTTCGTCAGAGGGCGCACTACAAGAGTCCCCTGGACAGAGTTCCTTTACTTCGCACGTTTCCATCGCATACTCATAACAGTGTTAAATGTCAGACATTTGCCCCAGGTTAAATTTAGGAGCTATAGAATATCGAATTAATGGCACCTTAAAAGCTTGAATCGATTCCTTTGTTCGAACTTGAAACGCTCTGTACAAAAGTATCGATTTCAATGTCGAAGTTACATAGATATTGAAGATATGCAAACCTCGTTCACTGTTAGATAAAACAGGAACGAACAAAAATTTTGATTAACGGTAAGAGGAAATTTCGCTGAATCAAACACTTTATACATGGCGGAATTCAAAATGGCCCACAGGCACTCAAAGTGCAGGCGCAAATCGAAGTCGCCATCGACTTTCGGTAAACCTCTTCTGGACAATTGAACAAAGCGGTATGAGGACCGCCAACCCTCCCCCCCCCCCCCCGGGACACTTATCATTAGGGAACTTTCAACCAATCAATGAGCTGAGCTATGGTAAGGGATACAGTCAGGGTAAGCATTCAAATTTGTTGGTTACATGTCACTGTCGTGGAACTAGGAATTAGCATTTGCTCTCTTCATTTTCAGAAGGAACGCACTGCAAAAAGTTTCGTGACCAAGTATACAGGCCACTAGTAACTTTGGCTTGCACGCCGAGAGATTGTTTCCCAGCCCATTTAGTTCATAAAGACCTCTTGTCAAATGTTAACTTCGCAGGTATTAAGGTTATTACATCAACATAAAAATACAGTGCTAAGCCATAGAATCATCCCTCATTTCTCCCCGTGGGCTCCATTACACAGTATACGTTCAGAATGAAGTTAAATTTCCTAATTGATGGAAAGAGGCCACTTTTTTGTGGCATACAATGCGAAATGGTTTTCCCATGTTGCAATATTTTGACCAGTTTGTCAGGAGTTGGCATACACGGATGATTGTTTTTCTAGAACAGCAGACTTTTGTAAGCTACAAGTCATGCAAGTGACGTTTTCTGTAAAAGCAGCATGGCCTCATCTTTTGCAATTCTGCTATGCAAAGATACCCCATTTTGACCACGCCTTCAAGGGTCGACCCCTCCCGCGCACCACAACATTTACAGACTTAAACTTTCGCCTAAACTTTTCTGAAGGATACTTAAAAACTTTTTCTTTCGAAATCAAGAATAAAATTTAGGGGTTTCTTTGCAAAACTTGGTACCAGAGAAACAGATTACCCAATATTTACCTGCTGTTAAAATTCAAACAGGCCACATCCCAGTGTGAACTCTACGGGGAAAACCAGGCGGAAACTTTATTTGATCCATGGACTTCAAAGTGAGCCCTCTCAAGTGGAAGACTAAAAATGTAAAAGTATTGTAAAAGTTTGCGAGTCCGAATATCTATCCCCAAGGCGTATAATAATATCATGATATGTACCTTCCATTGAAAAGTTTGCAAGTTCTCACTTAAACTGGCTAAAAGAGTTAAATTATCGTGTTAATGTTAGTGCCAAAAGATGATGGTTGGTACTTGCTGATGACGACATCGCTAAGAAAGTGTCGCAAATGTATCATATGTGGGCTTGACGATCCCGTGTCAGTACAAATTAATTGTTGTCAGACTGACATAGGGAACATAGATTCTACCTGACCTACACTGGGACTGCGGGTCAAGGTCAACATACCTCGATATCTGAGCGCTAAAACTTCGATTTCCATCAGCCATGATAACGAGACTCCGTAAACACGACAGTAAATCGATACCATCTCTATGTCATCGTCGGGGGAGATGTTTAACCTCAGGTAGAATATTTATGACGTAGAAACTATTCAGTTCGCGCGCTAAAGTGCCCCGTTTCTCACCTTCATAAATTAGCAGACGATAAAAGTGAATGTATGCCGTAGCTGCGAAAACGGATTATTGATATTTGTAGGACATGCTCGCACTTTCCGTTATTAAATTAGATAAACTATTTAATTTTCATGGAAATGGCAGCGATAGGTGATATCCGTTAAATAAATGACATTTTCGATGGTAAACTATAAATTTCGCATTTTGTGACAAACTGAATAAATCTGATAAGGGTCACGCCAAGGACCCTTGTTAACGAGACAATAAAATCGATTTTGCCTACGGCTGTGAGGTTCAGAAACTAGGAAACATCTGGGCTCTCAAACGTGGAATTTATATCAATCTTTAGGCAATCAATCATTGTGATACATAGAAAATTTTTAAATGCCTTGGTTACGGGATATCCAGCTGCTAACATTCTACAGTTTTTGTTTACTAAAGGATTGTGAGATAGCTATTCAATAGTCTTCTGAAAAGTCATCGTTATGGCAACCTGTGATCGAGCTGACCAGTGAATGAATGGCCATCTTGACATGCTTTACCGTACGTTGTTACGTTGCGCACTGAAAGTATGGTGCGGATGAATACACCGCGAGTTAAAACTCCGTATATAGAGCTATCTTCGACAGACTTTGGTTTCAACCTTAAGCCCGTAACGAACTGTGGATGTAGCTACAGCCACTGGGAACCTTTTGCAGTGAAACACTCTTAACTAGTCATGGCAGGTCACTGGCAGGTGCATGCGATCAGTAATGGTGATATTATGGCCGATTCACTCAACCTCGCCAATCTAATATTCACACATTGTTGGCAAAAACCCACGATTATTTTTCACCTGACGTAAACGGAGAGTTTTAGAAAAGCGATGTCGTCTTGTTTCCTAATTAATGTGTACATGCCTGTCATTCGAAACTTTATTCTCTAATAACGAGGTCTTAAATTACAAGTGTACTCGTATAGGCCAACTTTCGAAAACAGGGTGACCCTCCAAAGACAAAGGTAAAACAAAAATGTGAAATGTATCTACAATAATATATATATATATATATATATATATATATATATATATATATATATATATATATATATATATATATATATATGTGTGTATAAATTTGGTAGAAGAAAAAAAAAGTGTAATCGACCAGTGTTTCCGTCTTCAGGGAAGATTTCTGTATTTAAACCAAAGTTTCGGCAGTACTCAGACTACCTTCTTCAGAGTTACACTTGTTGACGCTGTTGTGTGTCGACGTACACTGGTGTTCTATAGTAAACTGAACGGGCGCATATATATATATATATATATATTATATATATATATATATATATATATATATATATTAATATATATATATAAAGTTATATTTTAAACAAATGTGTTTCACACTTTTTATGCTTTACCCAGATGTCCACTGTAGAACTGTTGTACATCAATTGATGTCAATCACTAACATCTAAGAGATAACAGCAGTACATGTATAAGGTTGTTGCCAGCCATCCAATTACATACCCTGAGAAGCCTTGAGACTTATTTTGTAAGGTGTGGCCAAATCGTGTGTGCACAGTGTCTGAGAGGACCTTTTCTTATATTGTTGGAACAATAAAAGCATAGCCAATGATGACAATGACTGCCTTTTGCTAACTATCATTTTACTCATGAAAAAAACACCTTTTACTTAAAAAGCTGTCACAGGAAGATAGTTGCATGAGTGAAAATGAAAAATATCTTGTCAATTTTCTCTTTCTAAAATATATCACTGTATCAACATATTATGAAATGTTTAGTGCATGTTGCTTTCTCATACTGAGTTCTCATAGAGAAAACAGAAAATGATCATGATTTTGTCATGCTTTTCGTATGAACTGCAGATTTCATAATGATTAGTACACTTCGCAAAACAGACTTTCAATTTGCAAACATCCAGATAGATTCATCTCTGATATATATCTCTGTTATATCAAGGTTATGCGCTCGAACTGCGTGTCAAAAGCTGTAAACTGAATGATGTGGCTGAAATGATGCTTTTGCATCACAAACTTTCAATTTGTGAACATCCAGGTATCTCTGATATATTGAAGTCACAATTTATGCGCCCGAAGGGCAAGCTGAAAAATGCGACTGAAAGATGACAGTCGTGGATGGTACGATGTACTTTAGGCAAGTATGACTCTGTGTTGGTATTCAAAAACACACTGACCCCCTATGACGTCAAGGGTTACAACCGTTGTAGATATATTTCACATTTTTGTTTTACCTTTGTCTTTGTAGAGTCACCCTGTTTTTGAATATTGTAACAGGGGGTAATCATGTTTTCGAAAGTGGGCATATATATATTTGTATGTCTGAGGGAGTGTGTGACACTGAGGGCGTTATCGGGTCAGTGGAATGTTGAGTGGCAAAGTGAGTTAAAGAGCGAGTTAGTAGAGGGATGAGTCCAAGGGCGAGAGATAGGTAAAAGTGATAGAGTGAGGGTAATAGTGACAGAATGAATGAATAAATGAATGAGTGAGTGAGTGAGTGAGTGAGTGAGTGATGATGAGTCAATCCGTCAGTCGCTAGATGAGTCGGCGGATGTGTGAGTGAGTCAGTCGGCAGCGTTTACTTACAGACCAAGCGTACTTGAGAGAGCATGTGAATACAAAAGTAAAACATAATGCCTAAACAGGGGAATATTCTGGATGAATAATCGTGTTACATATAAATAACTCTCTCTCTCTCTCTCTCTCTCTCTCTCTCTCTCTCTCTCTCTCTCTCTCTCTCTCTCTCTCTCTCTCTCTCTCTCTCTCTCTCTCTCTCTCCTCTCTCTCTCTCTCTCTCACACACACACACATATATCCAGACTAATTCTTACACGATTGCACGATGAACTAGTGGAAACCTATTTTCCATAAATTTGCAGCTCGTACGCGAGTATCGATTGTCATCATCTAACATTTCTGACTTGCCGCTAATCTCAAACGACTCTTCAGTGTTTTTTGAGACATGAGGCGGTTACTTCTGACATTAAGAGAGCTTCAATATTACATAATTGATATCGGTGCGACCACTATAACATGCAAGGAAATTCGAACACTGCCGAAATTACCCGAGGTCATCCGCATGATCGTTAATAATTGAGCCGTTGTCGCCACTGACGTCATTTTGCGAATTAGTTAACGTCTCAGACATGCTATCATTGGATACGTGGGAACTTCCTGGAGTTGGTCCTTTATCTATTGCTGATATTATGTGTCCAAATTTTGAGAGCATATTTTAAAGTTGCTAGCTGCACGCACGTTACTAATTCGTCCTTAATTTCTTACGTCAAAATTTATTGCTCGTCATCAGCTTTCACACATACATGCTGATCATATGCGATATGTTTGTTCAGTTGTAAGCCTTTTGTTAGTCCTACACGGAAGTAGTTGCTCTTCTGACAAATACCCTACTTACCTTACATTGTAATTGGAATGTCCCATATGCCGTTGTTTTCTCCCCTGCAGAGAGCAAAATAGCGACAAACAGACAAGCACGAGAAGGAGTTCAACATTCAAGACATCAAGTGCTGTTTATTGATTTGTGTTAAATATTTTATTGTGGTCTACACGGTTAAGTTGAATAAGAATACACAATTTGACCCAAAACAACTGAAAACTAAAACAAAGTGCAAAGGCACTCACTACTTCTAACACACATATTTGAATATAATTTAAAATGTTACATCAGTTCAAAGAGAAAGACAACGACTTAAAAGAAGAGTTAAAAATCTAGTATTAAATAACGGTGGGTATCTAACGGAGGATATATCTACCATAGTAAGGGGTTACACTTCCCTCTATCGTTAATTCAAAGTCTACACTCTTCAAAATACATCAAAGAAATGCTTTGCTTCAGCTAGCCGCGACTTTTTTTACAAATTGACACTATATCTCAAAGGCGAAGAGTTTTTGCCGATTTCTATTGATATGATAGAGTACATATGTATTGACACGAAGCTGGATCTTTCTGTTCAGTAAAAGCGGCTAGGAACTATATGCTCACTCCAGAGTTTGATCTGAAATAAAATCTAACGATCCTGAAACATTCTGCAGTCATTTTCCTCTTACACAGAGGAGCTTCATTCTTGGCTAAATTTTCACTTGGTATATCTGTAATCTTTCAATTCTTAACGCTAAAGTACTGTTACCTTCTCGTTTTACTACCGCTAAAACGTCCATTCATTAAACGATATTTCACTTGCTTCGCATGCGATGTCACACATATCTATAAAAATCATGTAAGCTGTGATTTATTTTCCAAATAAAAAATGATAAATGGATGATCATGACGATAGTAAAACAAATACCAAAAACATAACGGTCATTTTCGACTTAAAATTTAATAAAGTTGAAATTTTCAATCTTATGGCGCTATTCGATGAAATTCAGACCACTTTAGGGTGATAAATCTCAGAGTTGCTATGAATGATGATATGCTAATGTCGTACAGCATTCTTCTTAATAGCTTTCGCCGCTTTTGACAGCATGGGGTGTACAGCAGGGTGTTTGGTTTCCGTTTGATTAAATCTTATTACTTGACTACAAACGTTTTCTTGTGCACGAACACAGGTTGGAATCGCTAGCGAGCTAGTTTCAGGTGTCCATTAGTTGATCAAAACACGATGAAGCTGAAAGAGCCCAAGTGCCATCACACCAAGCGATGAGGACAATCGATCACACACACGGCGGCCTTTTGTCAAAACCCACTGCCTTTGTTTTCGCAAGCAATCATTGACATAATTCCAGTCCATCGCGTGTGGACACAGCCATGCATGATGTATGGTATCATTGCGTTTAACAGTAAAACCCGATCAGTTAATGTCCATATGCTAGCTAGATTACAAACACACTGTCGCTTGGATCATTGTGACGTAAAATGCGCCTCGTAAAACCACAATGAACAGGCCTGCGGCAAAACGCAACCGACATATCATGAAAAAACATTTACTTTCGCTTAATGCATCGATGGGCTTACAAATAAACACCGTAACTAAGTTATCGGCACTCACGTACGCTCTTTAAAATTGATAATACACTCTTTAAAATTGATGATATAAGAGACAGTAAAAAGAGACTGAATATGACATATCATCGTGCAATTCATTAAAGCGTATTAATTGAGCTAAAGAACAAACTGTGCTTCACAGACGAACAAAAATGATGAATTAACGCTAAACGCAAAATTCTTCAGCGTCGATGTAAATTGTCTAGCAAATAAATTCAAAGAAAATCGATCAGGAACCTGCCAGGTAAAAGTGACTGCACGAATCGATACTTTTGCTCTCTGGTATTTATTGAAAATTAGCATATCCTTGGGGCACGATCTCTACACTGGATAATGTTGCGACGTGATCAATATGGTCGCATTTAATGAAATTTAAAGATTGACACGATTTTAGCGGGCTGTTGTCACGGGAATATCCGATAACCCTCAAGCATCAAACGCTACGCTGCTTTCGAAAAGTGTCAGATTATCACTGAGGGTAGAACAAGCCTCAGGAACAGTTTTTTTTCGGATGCTCACATTTTGACGAAACCGTTCTGGTCTGGTTTTGAAACCTGTGGAGTACATATTAAGTGAAATTTCATATTCTTAATTTTGTTGTTGTTGTTCTTAATTGAAAATACATTTTTGCCATATAGTTAACACAGGGTTAATTTCATTTTGAAATTCACATAATTTGATTCTCTGTCGTCCACTTTGATTACCATTTGTTTCTTTGTCATCATTAATATAAATGGAAATAGTTTCTTTGAGAAAGGTATGAGCAATTGTGTAAAAGCTTTTCGGGGCGTGTTCTACGTTACGGTCACAATCGTCCAACACAATCAGGGTATTAGTATGAAATGTTAGCCATTGTCTCTTTATGACAGATAACTCTCC
The DNA here is from genome assembly GCF_041260155.1 of Ptychodera flava. NCBI lineage: Eukaryota > Metazoa > Hemichordata > Enteropneusta > Ptychoderidae > Ptychodera > Ptychodera flava. The sequence goes on along the minus strand of NC_091948.1, from coordinate 17,560,216 downwards.
GCTATCCTTTGCAGAAAGAGGCAGATATCGTGAATTTCATTCTAGTCGGCTTTTAGGACTCCCTTGCAGCCTAAAACCTGATCATTGGGAGTCAATTCAACAGAACTTTCATTTATCACGGGAGGGGGGTCGGACTTTCAAATTTTGACAATCTGATCTACCGCTTGTGGGGGTTCATTTTGAATCTCTTGGAGTAAGGAGGATTTTCACCGTCTTAATTTTTTTTTTCAAAAAATCGAAATTTTTTTCCCCATGAGTTAACACTGGGATGGCGGCCATTTTGAATTTCAAATATCGGTAAATTTTGGGTTATTTGTTTCCTTAGTACCAAACTTTGCAAAGTGATTCTCGATTTTCATTCTTGATTTGGTAAGAGGGAGGTTGAAAATTTCATTGAAGAAAGCTTGAGCAAAACTTTGAGTTTCCACTTTCGAGGCACGTACTCCCTTAAAGTAAGATAACTGTTCAATAAATAATCTAAAACAATGTATTTTGTTATGATTGTGATATCTCCTGGAAGACAGAAGATGAATTCTTCAAATTCCTATATCTAGCACCTGTGTTTTGTGTGTTTTTATATCTCTACCTTTCATTACAAAAACATTATAGCCATGACGTCGACCCAAATATTTTTCATCCTGAACGATTATCACTGTTGTTATGATAAATTTTTAATAAACTTGCGCACCACACTACATTACACAAGATTAATTTGAACTCTACAACGCCATCTCTTAAGTGTACTTAGATGGTCTGAGTTTTAAACTTAAATTTCTCAGTTTTTTAGTGTGTCAGGGACACAGAAGACATATTTTTTCAACTAAATTCAATATAGTAAAATAATTAATTTTCTTACAAGGCATAAAATATTTTACTGGCTCAATCCCTTATTATTATATATATATATATATATATATATATATATATATATATATATATATATATATATATATATATTATATATATTGCGTAAGAGACATTGTAAATGAAAATTTATGTCTCCCAACATATAACAATAACTGATTATTACTCCCCAATTCTGTCATAAAACAAGATAGCAAATAAGAAGACGCACTTTTTAAAACCTATATTAAACTAATTTCAAGTGGATTGAGAATTTTTTAGACTTTTAATTGTTTGGTCAAGTAAGAAGACAAGACAAGAAATCACGACGCTAAAAGCGTTTCAATATCATGTCTAAGACAATAGCAATCGGATAAATTTATCTTCCCACGGAAACAATTTGTGTTAAACACTCTGATCGACAAAACAGTGCAGACTATTATCATTATTTCCTGAAATGATGACCATTCTGTGTTTTTGACCATTCTGTGTATTTGGCACTTGAGTCACGGTAATATGGCTGGCACATCATGCTTACGTCCTTGTTGACACATTCTACCTTCGACCACGTGTACACTGTTACACACAATTCATGCTGTCCTCTGGTATTACCTTTATAATTTCATCATATTTACATTAAGGTACCTCCTATCACCCTTCGAAAGTATAACCTATACTAAGTCATGTGTACTCGTCAGCTGGATCAGGCCTATATACAGGGCCACTGACCGGGTAACATTTCATATACAGTCTTCATATAATTTATTAGCATGGATATAAGCCTGAACTGCTTATATATGGGCAATACATGTTATTTTTATACTATTCTCCATATTGCTGTTCTGGAAACAAAAACGTTTACAAGTTCTTATTCTTCTCCCTTGCGCATAATGAAATACAAATTATCAGCCTTGCCAACACAGACTGTTGTGTACAATATACAATCATGTGTTGATAAATGATATATTGACGGCAGTTCAATTAAGTTGTCAACAATAGCATTCGATTTTGCACATGGTCAGGCTGTGTTGACAAGTTGATCAACAGATACTTGTACAAAATTTTGCAAGTACGACAATAATATACATTTTCACGAACTTAACAAAAATACTGCAGAACATACCAACAAATGCAGCCTAAAAGTCTCAACAGCTTGTGTTGTTTCGAACAGGATACCGTCACCCGTTCATTGAACACATGCATTATGAGCTCAAGCTATGTCCTAATTAGAAAACACAACAGTATTAATTACTGTTCTCGTCCTTCCGTTAAACCCCATTTGATGGGCGTTTTCCGGTACCCTTAAAATTGGACAAATGGATTATTGAATCCGCGTCTGAAAATGCAAGAGTTTATGAAGGCTTTTGTAGAAAGCGAACGATTTCCCTCGATTTAAGTATGGAGTTTGAAACTAGGTACGTGGTGGCGCTATCACATTTTTAACTCATCATACTTAGTATACTAAAGGCGATTCCCGCAGAAACTATTTTACAGTGATTATGTTCAATAGCTTCATCACATACATGTAAGGTTGCAGTGAAGATAATATGTAAACATACATTTTCAAAGTTAACTTTCGCTATGTCTATATACAAGGTTAGATTTAAATATTATTACTAAAGTTATAATTTAATATTCAGGAAATATACAGTTATTTAATATAATTACAGAATATCAACAACAACTCACTAAAGTAAATATATATATATATATATATATATATATATATATATATATATACGCATATATGGGATATATATATATAGTGTATGTTGCACATTCACATCGAATGTGAAGATTACATGTACGTATTAATTTGTAACGCTCTAATGTTAGTTCTATGTATAACAAGGTGTCATTCACACCACATAAACACACATAGGCAGACAGCCAATCTCTGTTTCAGTCCTTTGCTCTCATATATTCGAAGGATCACTTTCCTTGCAACTTAGCTGGATCGTATAAGCCCATAGTATCGATCTTTATGCTTGTATTTTTAAGCAGAAAGTGTTAAAGATGAATCAGTCTATGTGCAGTGGGTTATCATTTTAGTAATATATATGATATGATTTACCAAAAGTGGAGTTGTGTTTGGATGTTTGAAAGAAGGTCCGGTGTCTTGCAGAGAAAATCCCAGAATTTGAAACTGTCTATTTACAATCAAGACTAACCCGAGCAAAATCACATTGTGGAAATAACTGTCACAATGTATTCTCCATATTGTAGTCTGAACAATAGAATTAACCTCTTAAAAAAACTTCCAGAAAACTGAAAGGTAAGGGGACGCTTAACTGCCAATGTACAAGGTGATCGATTCCAGTTAGATAAATTGACAAACTGCGACGGCTTCATTCGGTTACTGGCAAAGTCCGCTCAGCGGCAGCCGCGGACCAAATTCTTCATCGGTTGGTTTCAGGATACAATGAGATATTCTACAACATGCAGTTGGTTGAAATGAAGAAGATCGTAAAGAAGATTGGGATGGAAAGTCCACAGAAGAGAAGATGAAGAGTTCAACAGTGCCCACAAAAAAGAGAAGTACGGAGACAATCGCCAACGAGGGCGCAGTGTTCAGAAGAGGAAGTTGGAGGTGAACCGTACCCAAAGAGATGGAGGTTGCTCATGCATTCATAATTGCTTATGACGCAATGAAAGTGTTCCCGAGAGGACAACGTTGATTCGACAGATGAAAATGGTGAAATGAACGATGAACCACAACTTCAAGAAAAGTGACGGATGTTCCACCAATAGCTTCTAATCTCCATGCAAAGCAATGTTGTCAACAATGGACGTGTGGGATCCGTTTGGACAGTCAAATGTTTAGGGTTTTTTTTCAAGAAGTACCTTATTCCAGAATCTACGTGCTTAAGCGTTCTCGCTCTGTCAAAATCAAACTTCTCTCATTCCCATTTTTCACAGTGTACGTCGAAACAAACCTCGTCTGTCGGTCTTCATCCTGTGAAACCAAGAATATTTGGGTCAGTGCCCTCTTGCGGGTAATGAGCGGAAACAAAGCCCATCCAGTCAGGTGACTTATCTTTCCTTTCTTGGAAAATGGATGGACGGGCACTGAATCCTTTTATTAATTCCAGAAACGGCAAGTTCCAACATTAAGAGTAATACGTCAAAGTTCAAATTCAAAAATAAATTACGATTACTAGAGTCAAACACAACTTATCGTGGTAGTCATGTCTGACTTGTCCATTTCACTAATTCTGACATTGTGACCTTTTACCTCTTGAGTCTTGAAGCAAGTGAAACAGAAGCGTTGCTCCAGGAACGCGAAGAACTTGTTGTCGGAGTTGAAGAAGAGGAAAACGAAAGGGTTGGCGGCGCTGTTCGAGAGGGCGAATATCCCTAGTACGGCGTACGCGGTGGGTTCAACTTTTCCAGTCGCCAAGCGAACCATCTCCATCACAAAGTAGGGCATTCCGCAAATGATAAAGGTCAAAATTATGACCAGGGTCATTTTCAGTGTCTTTATCTTGGCGCGGGAGATTATGGCATTCATTTGTTTTGAGCTTGGCGCCTTTTTGAGTTTCCCATCGAGGTTTATTTCCTTTCCTCGTTCCCAGACCGTCTTCAAAATCTGCAGATACAAAACGCAGATTATGCAAAAAGGTATCAAAAAAGCCACCACCGAAGCATACGTGACGTACATTTTGACGTGCCATGCCGGGCGTCCCTTGAATATTGTAACGCAGTAAGGCTGCCCGTTGCCATACGTCAGGTACCATACGAAACCTTGCGGCAGAGCCAGCAATAACGCCACTACCCAGGCTCCGCTGATGAGAAACTTCGAGGGAATGTTCCTGGCGAAAGGATTTCGCAAGGCTCGATGTCTGTCAATCGATATGACGACCACCATGTTCGAAGATGCGTGGATGGCAAAGACCTGGAGAACCATCAACAGTCGGCAGAGAGGATCCGTGTTACCCGCCACCCATTTACGGAGGAGTATCTCCTGGACAAATTCCGTCACTAGAGGGCAGAGTGTCACGAAGAGGTCGGCGAGCGTCAGGCTCAAAATCAGCTTATTCATCCTGGACTTGTGCTTGCGGTGGGTCCACATCCACGTACAGACTATAGTGTTACCGATCATGGAAACCACGAAGATGACAACGTAGGTGGCAAGGCGAACATTTCTGTTATACTCCGGCTGCAACGGCGGTGTCGAGTTAGACGACGTGGTAACATTCCCCGACGCCAAAACACCTGTGATGTTTTCTATCACAACAGATGCCATCCTCCCCGACCTATGATAAAAAATTGTATAAAAAATTCGTGAAATGAAACTCTAAAATAAATATTGGGTTTCAGCGATAAAGTCAGATGGCTGGGGACGGTACTATTGACAGGACTTGGAAACTTGAGGGAATATATTTTCAGAATAGACTTGAAAATGCTGTTAGACTGAAAGAGGGACTTGGAAAATATAATGATGCCGATCATAAGTATGAAAATACCCAATAATGAACCTAAAAGTCATATAATATTAAAGTTTACAAATATGTTCGCAGTTGTGCATTTATCGCACACACACATGAAAACGGGTATTGTCTCGTTTTGGGGACTTCACATTTTTATAATTTAGGGAATTGAAGGTATACTTAAATTTGTTTCATTTGTTAGATAATTTTTTACAATCTTCCTCGCCCACCCCCCTTCGTAATTCTCTAGAAATGTCTTTGCATGCAGTCTAATCTTTAAGTAAATAACAGCTAATATCAGTTATAGCCTTTCTCGTAGGCTGTTTTCATAATATGAAACTAAGTTCACGATTTACTGCTTTCCCTGGGAATGACTCAATCAGTATTCCGACGAGAACGCCAGTGAAATGAACTCCAAACCCCGTAACATTTATGTGCTGAAAGTCTCTACAAAATTCCTGCATAAAATAGAGCAGCTTATTATTATATGATGATGCAGAGGATTTGACCGCGAGTCATTAGATTTAGATTTTGCATATATTACCCACTAAATGATAACTCTCTGTATATCTAATATATCGTTGTCTTATTTCCACGGTTAACTTTCGGATAGACTAATCACTATATCATTTAAGAATCAGAACGTTGCTTTTGAAAGCCTACATGAGTATACTGAAGGCTATGATCTATTAGGAAAAAAGTACGATTTGTGTATGTATAGTGTATAGTATTGAAAAGTTGTGTTACGTACATCTTTTGTCACAAGTAACTTGATCCACTGCCTAGGGATGGGGCTAATATTCGAAAGAGGCAAAAAGCTTCTGATTTCATACACATTTATGGTATAGCTGGATTCTATTTCACATAACAGTCTTCCTTTTCAATCCCTTGCCCCAGTCCAGTCAAATGATAGTTACACTATCTCTCTCATTTTATCTTCCTGGTCAGTATTTCACCATATGACCCAAATGCAGTCTGATCTTACAAATAAGTATTCTGCTATGCAACGAATCTCGCGGCAGTCAGCTTTCAACAGAGGACCGGCGAACTATTGGTACCTTTTATAAGGAAAAGTAAGTCGATATGGTTTGAAACAAATTACAACAGCCTGCATGGCTCCACCCGCAAAGTACAGCCTTAGATGTAATTAAATAAATGAAATACATGAATCCGAAAATAATCGAGGCATCGGCGATGTGTAAAATCAGAAGATAAGTTTTCTGTGAGACAATGAAGTCAATCACACACGAACTAAAGTGACCCCTTCCAAAAAGACACGGTTGAATCAACACTAGATCATATTTTTTATGGGAGATAAAAGGCAGATTTTGCGGCAAAGTCTCTTCTTTCTGGTTGTTCTCAATATAGCAAAGCGGAATGTGGCCACGACACACAGATTAATTACGATGTACTGAGATCATTAAAATGAAAAATTCACAATTGACCCTTTTACCTTAAAATATTGATACAAAAACCATGTCATAATTGTCAATTTTTCCTCAACTAACCCATTCTCATTTTTAGTCACCTTACTCAACGTTATGTTGCTGATATTTTTCGTGAATTCATTCATAACACATCAAATTATATTCTTTAACAAACCGTTATATTTGGATCTTGCCGCTAGCAACTGAGTCCGTAGTATGACACTTGATCACTTCTACTTTATAATCGTATTAAGCCACATACACCCAGCAGTAAATGTTATTCTAACTTATGAGAAGAAAGGAAATGAAATCTTGCTTCCTGACCTAGGGCAACATGAGGCCATACCATTGACTATAAATGTCTCTATTTATACCTATTACTCCCGAGGATGCTTCGGCATTAGTTTAATGAGAGGGTTCAATTTCGTCGCGCGCCTCACGGCGTCACTATTATGTGTTAGCGACCGCATCGAGTAAAACAAGGAGCATCGAATGTTTCATTTCTACCACACAGCACAGTCAATAAAACACGACACACTGTTCGAGTAAAATAAACGACGCCACAAAATGTTGAAAGTGAGTTGTTTGGAAATTTTAAAAGCGAAAGACGCATGCGCGGGCATTTGGTCAAAACTTATTACATCACACATCAATAGATGACTGTATACTATCATAAAGTGTGAATTATGAATGTCCAAGTTTGATTCAAATACGATTTACCATTCCTCAGATATCGTGGACGGAGATAGACAGACAGACAGACAAAAACACCTAGAAATCGGAATGACAGCTCCTGTGTGAGCTCCCGTGTATGAACACGGGAGCTAAAACGACGGGTAAATCGTCCCTCAACCACGACACACCTAAATTACATAGCGGCACAAAAACGTGATAGAGACAAACTATTAGGACACAAAAGTCCCTTATTGTACAATGTAAACACTTACTCTCCAGGTTGATAGTTTTTCATCAGTGTCTATTGTATGTCCCAATGTCTTCTCTGAAACAGTTTCTGCAGTTGAGTAATACACTGACCGAGCCTTTCAATCTGTACAATTGATATCCACGGTTGATTGGCTGGAACAATCGGGCGTCATCAATGCGTACAATTCTGTAGGTAGACAATGAAATCAAAGGTAATGCCAAGTCCCGTCGTGCAGGGGGGAATAACCGTGACATTTATTGGTCAAAGTATAACGCAAAGTAAAAATAACATTGGCCAGGAAGAGATGCTTAAGCTTTGTTTATCGACACGGAAAAGGTCACTGTCGTTAAAATAAGACAACAGCCGATGACTTGCTCGGATGAGCAAATAAGGTGTTCGTTTTACAAGCGAAGATTTAATCAGAGCGTACGTTGATATATGAACGGCTCAAAAACTGAACAGAAGTGCCTTCGCTAAATTAGACTTTACTACAGCAAACATAAACTTGGCTCTTAACTGGATAAGGAAAAGAAGCTTTAATTTGATTGCTGTGTATTTTACCAACATCTGAAGATGGGAATGTAGCAGGAAGGACTTAAAAAGTTCGCCGCTGCATTAACTAGAAGGGCTTAATCAATCCGTTATCCGTGCGGTAATTGAAACCTGCATGTCGACTGATGTTACAGTCTGCTTGCTACCAAATCGATAACTTGTCAGACACAGGTATTCCCAGTCCAAGCTATCACACTTATCCGTGACCACCTCCCCCTGTACAGTCAATGCTTTTCGAATAGTAATCTGCTCAGTTAAATGAACCTCGAAATTCACGCATAGAAGGATTAATAGGCAGATGGAACCGTATGCACTGTCTGAAGGACTCTGAACTGTATCTTCGGTTTTGCTTTTAAAACCTGCGTTTAAGGGCGAATTGTTTGTGTAATAAAACTATCTTTGCTAAGATCTTGTGTTTTGTTCCTAGCTGCCCATGTGTAATGTGAATGTTACATCCACTTCACCCAATTAATAAGTGCAATGCAATTTGCCCATTGTATTTGTAGGGGGTAGTGAAATGCAATTAAATGTAAGCTATTGAACGTCCGATCTCCAAAGCCCCGAAGAAATCAGCTCGTATCAGCCAAGCTGACATCATTGGCAGTCGGGCGATTGCACCCAATCTAGCTGTTCATTTCCACGAAGTCAGACTCGCTGTGTCGCTTTGTACTTTCCAGTTTTGTTTTGAACGTTCCTATTAATCCCAACGGGTATTGCGCAACTCTTATACAACAGAGTTCGTAGCAAAATGATGTGTGAGCCTGATTCAACGTTAAGAGTCGATGTTAGGTGACACAGCTCATTGCGTGACAATGCCTGTGAGTATATTTTGATTGACGAGCGAAACACTCTAATTTGTTCATCCTTAATTGGAAATTAATCGCCTAGAGAGCGCTTCATTTATCGAACTGAGACGTAGTAGAACGAGTTCACGGACTGTAAAACAAATCATTCCCTTTTCATTTACCGACCCTGCGAACGAGTTACGCTTCAGGTTTAATACGGGATAAGGAACTGGTCAGTTTCTTCTGTCTGGGGGCGATGGATTTTGGAGGGGGCAGTCACCCTGTTTTTGATTTTGGTGCTAGGGGGCTATCATGTTTCGGAAATGCTTAATGTTGGGGGGGGGGGGTTCTGCGTGTTTCTATTGTACGATACTGGAACATAGTCGCATAAAATGCTTCATAACAGCTAAAAATTGTGGCATTCATTCACAGTTTCGGCGCGTCCTTCGGGCGCCTTACTTTAATATATCGGGAAAAAAATAGATCAGAGATATCTTGATGTTTGCAAATTGAAAGTGTTTTGGCATGGCAAAGTGTACTAATCATGGTGAAATCTGCAATTTATATACAAAAGCCTGGTCCTTGAGTGTTGTCACGATGAGAATCCTAGAAAGCAACATGTCATTGAACTAATGTTTCATGATACAGCTGACAGTCACATACATATATATGTTGCAAAAGAAAATTAAAAATGACAAGACATTTTAGTTCTCAACTATGAACCTATCAAATGCAGTTTCTTGTACTCTCTTAGCCTTTTCACCTCTATTTCCTCTTCGAAGGCCACAGAAATGGTGAGAGGGTTAAAAGCAATGTAGTACTAAGCTTGTAAAAATAGCCCGTTCCCAGACCAAATTCATCTATTGACAATAATGCAACACTTAAAACATACATTGTATGTATGTGAAGTTGACAAACTGAAATCTAGGCATTTCTGTCGGTAATATACTGAAGGTGTTGGTTTTACATTAATCTATGTGCAGCAGTTTCGGACATATAGCCATGCACAGAAAGTGTGACACGCATCTACAATTCATACAATCATAGAGAAAGATAGATAGTCTATATGTTTCTCTGTGATACAATATATCGTATTTACACTTTTGCCATGTTGAAATTCCTATGCCTAAAACTGACATGTCACAAATTTCGCCGAGTCGGAAACAGAGTGTGTACAATATGACAATGTATTTCAACCCTTTTGATACCTTTGAGTGGGGGAGGGGGTGGTCACTCTGTTTTTCAAAAGTTGGCATGGGGGTGTCACCTTGGTTATTTTTTTCTTTAGTTCACGAGGGAGCCATTACTTTTTTCGATGTCAACGAAACAAATTCACAGTGCCCCAGGCCGAAGAAACTGACCAGTTCCCAAGCCCACAATATCAAACTTCCATGTAACCGAAAATTAGATTTAGTCTCCCCCTCACAACCTAGCTTCCGTCAAAAGACGAATGTCCTGACATTTACACAGCTGAACTTGGCCAGTTCTCGCCTGACACCTGCAATCAATACTGTGGCTTCCACCTCAAACTTACTGTAGAATTCCAGAGGTTTAATCTCCATATACACTTATATGGGTTTTGCTTTTGTTTGCATAACCCGGCCGCGTGGAATTCCTAATGACTGCGCGTGTTTTTGTTAATAGCGGCTGGTAAAGCCCCCTAACATACTAAAAGACGATATATAAAAAATAAGTTTCATCGGTACGAATGATTGGAATTTCAAATAGCACAGCTTAATAGCTTATTTCACTCGAGCCAAAACATTATTGTGATGAATAACAATACAGAATACCATCTGATAACTCTCTCAGTCTTCCACTTTCACTCTCACAAACAAAAACAAAGTATTTGCACTTTGAGTTTTAGGGAGGTAGACACAGCTGACAAGGTGCATAAGAATAAGCTGTCTGCATAATATACTCTTAGGACAAGGCGTGAGAGTCTCGACGGTTGCTGAAGGACGAATGAATTATGTTCTTTTCGCCGAACAATTGTAATTACTATTCCATGCACTCAAATTTAACTACCAGTTGATATGAAAAGTGACTTCCAGCAGGGTCAAACCATCGAATTAACGTGAAAGCACGTTGCTTCTCGTTAGTTCTCACAGCCCACGGGTTTTTTTTAAAGTCCGGAGGCGATATCGAAATCACCTGAACTTTTGCTGAAATAAACGCGACCCGAAAGCAAACGCAATGCGAATAAATGAACTTGCCTACTTTCTTCCCCACGTTTGGAAAAAAAGCAAGTGTCAATTTACATATTTAAAATATCGTCTTGGAGCTCAAATCGTTACAGACATTGACCAAGTACAACAGCTCGTCCATTAAGCGTCCGAAAGTAGACTAAGAATTATTTAGGAAAAAAACATCCATAAAGTCTACACTCTAGGCCCCCCCACCTCATAATTTGTTCATTTGTAACATGTTAATTTGGCGATATATTTTCAAATGTTGTTCTTCACTCCCATAAAGATGTCGAAAGGATTCTCGCTTCTTATTGCGGATATGTTTCTAACATAAACGTAGTATTCACCATGTTTTGTAAAATACACTCCCAGCTGTAGTCTGAAGCAATGAAAGGCTCCTCACGTATCCCTCAAATGGAGCAGAGACGGGATCCTTTGAAAATTCACAGAATATTGTATATAATGAATATTTTTTAAAATATGTTGCACCTCAATCATTTCAATAGATGCAGACTAAGTATACAGAAGATGAAAATAACAATAACGACGAAGAAAACATATCAAAGCCGACCTGACGTTTTATCTCTGATATGTCCCTTGCTCATATCAGAAAAAAAAACATTCTTTTCAGAAATGTAATCGAGATCACCCGCCTGTCTGTCTGTATGTCTGTCTGTCTGTCTGTGTTGGTCTATCTGTGTCTGTCTGTCTTTGTCTGTCCGTCTCTGTCTCTGTCTCTCTCTCTCTCTGTCTCTCTCTCTCTGTCTGTCTCTCTCTCTCTCTCTCTCTCTCTCTCTCTCTCTCTCTCTCTCTCTCTCTTCTCTCTCTCTCTCTCTCTCTCTCTCTCTCTCTCTCTCTCTCTCTCTCGCCATGTAAGACCCTCTTTTCTCCAGAAAGGATTACGTTTTCACTCCAAAGGTCGACCCATGCACTTGCCTTCATTACTTCGTGTATGATCTCCGAGATTTTAATGACAAGGGTCATTTGATCTTCCCGAACTTAGACGAAATGTCTTACAAGGCATTTGTAGCATTCTACTGTGATAATTTAAACCATCTTGTACGAAAATATGGAATTTCGCTTATGCACGGAACTCGAAGAAAACTGTGAAGCACACGTAATACTATGTCAGGAACTGGACTTGATAAATCTACGATTCTTGCTGGATTCTATCTGTTAAGGGAACACCAAAACTTAGCGACCCAGTTGGCCCCGGGGCATATGTGAATACTGGCCTACGCTTCTAATTCTATACAGGCCCAATAAGTGTCAGAGCCATATTCCCATGATAACCTGTCCACAGGCCACATTAGATAATTGCACAGATGCAGCTACATTGGTGTTAGTGACTTCACGGGTGAAAATGCTTTGATTACATTCTTGAATGTCATATAAAGCTTAGGTGAGAGTTACTGCAGAACTGAAAAACCAGCTCTAACTACGTTTGTGTAGTCTGAAGAACCACTATGTAAGTTACAATAACACTTATAGTACGGTATCTGTGAAAGTCGGCAACACCAAAGGCTCTTCTGAATATCAAACAAGCTTCTTATCGTTTCAGAGTGTCTAAGTAAAGTCTTAAACCTACCTTAAAGACACACCTATAGCAAAAGTTCTGTGACAAGCGGTGGTCGAAATCATTGTACAACATTTAAAAGTGGCTTTATGGAAATAACGGATGCGCCCTTCCTCTGCGGCGTTCCTGAACTAAAGTGCACTTTCCTGCACCGATGTCTTTTAGTACTCTGACTCAACTCCCAGACGGCATCGCGATTCTAGCTGCTTCGCGTTTGTCTCTCGCTACCATGGATACAGTCTTTCGAATTCTCCATCCATCTCCCTCCCTTGTACACTAAATCGCCACAAATTGACTAGGAATCGGGGATATTGAAAGACGTGGATGCCTAAATGCTTCGCGGCGCGTGAGCCGGGGTTTTGGGGCCATATTGGAAAACGTTCACGTTATTCAATAAAGTGGCGCATTTGAAGACTGAAATAAGTGTGCTAACTAGCTCGATATGAATCTCTCAGCGCTTTGCAGGTTACGTATCGGGCATAAAGGCGAACTTCATTTTAATTCAAGCAAGGTTTCAGAACGACCAAGGTTTAGAATAGAATCTCCTGCCTTCAAAAGAATGTTAAGCGCATTTGCTCGGAAAGTAATCTGCGTAAAATAGGTTAATGCAAACACGGCGGAGAAATTGTTTCTTTAATTTCAGTGCGTGCGAAGGTCAAACGGGATATGTTTGTGTAATAATGCCGTTCAATTTTTGAGGTTTTGCCGAGGTGTCATCTTGATTGGGTGCATGGCAACCCAGTAACACCTCGTCTAGTCTTAATGTGACCCTGTCGACAGACAGACAGCTGTCTTCATGCGTTCAAATGACGCAGTAACGCCCTTCAGTTTTCCAGTCGATAGAAAGGCAATTATTGGCAAAAATGAATCACACCACACCGTAACTGTTAAAGGTCTTACTCTACATGAATAACTTAATACGGCTACCGTTATGCTAAGAACAATGCTTTACGAGCGGGGCTACTATATCACGTCAACGCCATTTTTTGCCCACGGGACATTTTGCAAACTGAATCCGGGAATAAGCAATGAATATTGCTTATTTTACGGATCTAAAACCAAGGAGAGCTTTATGAATACGATACATGAATATCAATTTCTCCGATAGATAATTCATGGACATTTTCCTCAAAGAACTTGCTTTTTCTTTTGGAACTCAGTAAATTCATTTGAATAATATGCAACAGTTACTGTACAGATTCACTCATAATTAGCCTTGCACTATTATACAGGGATTTATCATCATCAGCAGTAACAATAGCAGCATCAATAACATCGTCACCACCACCAGCACCACTACCACCAGCACCACCATCATCATCATCATCATCATCATCATCATCATCATCATCATCATCATCATCATCATCATCATCTTCATAATCACCGAAAATTCCAACTTCACCAGACGGCAAAGTACTAGTAAAGCAATCCTGAATTTGGCTTGTAATTCCATCGTCCGTTAAAGGCATGTGTTTGGTACCAGATTGTCTCATCAGAAAATTTACCAACAGATTACATTTCAATGGAAAACAAAAGGCTATCTCACCTCCATAATCCTCTTACAGACTAGAACAAAGGCAATCCCAGGGTTCGCGAACAGCGACTTTAAGAAGAGTCTCACAAACTGTAAAGCTTAACGTCAATAGCTAGTCTCACATCTTTCGTCATTTGATTAAAAACTACATCACAACCTCATCCCTTCAAGACGTGCAATATTACATTTTCAGAACTTTCCCCATAATTGTACTTCGCAAACTTGATGGAACAAGTACAATGCAGGCAAGAGTAAAATGTGTAGTGAAGATTAAGGCTTTTTGGATCTTAAAATCAGATAGTTGGTTTAAAATCAATGTAGATTTTATCACAAAAAATGCACAAGTATTTTAATAATGCCTAGCATTACAAATTATAGTTCAACATGAAAAGTGCTTTGTAAACATAGTACGCTGCTATTTTAAGCGTATCAATGCCTCAACATCAAAAGCAGGTAAACATCTGCAAGACTATCTGACAGTCTTGAAAACTTATGCGGTCAAATGTTTGTGAGTGATACTAAGGGGCAATTGACAAACTATTTAAACCACTTTTTTATAGTTCCTCTATATACGATTATGAGCCATACGCCCACCTATTTTCTGCAACGATGACACCTTTAACGTACGACTGTAATTGCTTGAACCAGGGGGAAATGTTTCATGTTGCACTGCCGATGGATGTTCGAAAGGTTACATTTTCCTTCTCCACTGGGTCTTATGTTAGTGAGACGTTTTACTCGCGGACATCCTTTTGCCGATAGATTGAGCGGTGCTGTCTCCTCTAGGAGAGCGGCAAGACGAAAAGCCCCAAGGGTACATCTGCGCCAGTGTACCGAATACCAGGATCACGTGATACAATTAAGATCGGAATGCTGGGTAATTGGGTTGTGCAAATCTTTACGCAGACTCTGATGGACAGGAGGGGTATTAAATCAAAGTTAATGTAAAGAAAACCCGTGATTCGAGATGGGGTCATGAGTAAGGGAAATGCCCTCGAAAAGGTCGTGTAAGTGGCCTTGGATGCAGCAGGGAGTGTATTGAGGTTCAATTTAATCTATTTCCGTTGGTACTTCAAACAACCTGAGGACTCTAATTTGCAGGATAATATGTGCTAAGATTTACCATCCATTCCCGTAGAGATCGTGATCTGCTATCGGATGCACTTCTAAAGTTACGTTTGCTTTCCTCGCTCCATGATACTATCAATGGATGAACAACAACAATTTCTAATCACTACCAAGGCCACGAAAACACAAGATAATTCTATTTGAACATGTTCCGTTCAATTTGCTGAAGTCGGTTAAACAATGTGACTCTAACAAGCCGGCAGACTTTACGGTGAATCAACCACAAAGTATAGCAGATGCAATATAACGAGATAAGAATGTCAAACAAACAAACCACCAGAGTCCTTGTGTCAACCTTTCCTGTTTCACCAACTATTACTTTAATGTTACACAGAGGCATGCTAGGTATCAGAAATTATGGTTTTGGCAGATTTATAAGACGCATTTCTTTTTAAACCTGCTAGTGCCAACGCTATCACTGTGCCCGCTGTTCTATAGACGCTTTTCTAATTTGTATATTTCTAATGTGTATATATTTGTCATTATGTCATGCCTGTACCAGTATATCGATGGCGCAAAGACATGAAAATAACCATATTCGCGATACAGCACAGTTGGAAAACGAGCGAGCTCTCTGCTTGAGAAAGATTCATCTTTTGACGTTCTCGCCAGAATTTCAATGAACTGTTATGATATAATGGCAAAAACCTCTTCAGCAACGGGTATACTTCTCGGTTATGACCAGTTGACTCATGAACTATCACTCGCGCATACATGTTGTGAACTGGTCAAAATCTTGTGGTATAGCCGTCGCTCAGGTGGTTTATCGAGATTGCAGGACATTTGAATGATCATCTGTTGGTCCCACTGATTACCGAGTGATTTTAATAATTGATGATTGACTGTCCCTGTATCGCTACATGGAAAACAATAAGAATTTGTTAAAAATGAATGAGTTAAATCACTTAATTGTACTCAGTAACATATGGCTAACGTTTTTCTTCGATTACACAGAAATTAAAATAATTTCTGTTTCTTTCAGGGCAATTTGCATTATGTTATTAAAATCAAATGAACGGGAAGGGTTTATCAGTTTCCCGTCATGAAGGATAAGTAGAATATACTAGACTAGATTAATTCATATGTTTTCGTGATTTAAAGCAACTTCTTTCAACTGAAAAAATCAGTAAATAAACGCAGTTGTGCACAATTATAAGAATACACTCGACTACATTAATTTACATTATATCACGATTTTCAGTAACTTCTTCCAATGGGGTAAAACACTTTAAAAACGTGTTGTGTACAATGTAGTGAATGATGAGTACCAAAGATTTGCGCTATGACAGGTTTACGTTGTTATATATGATGGAGCAAGTATCCTCACAAGTCAGTCTGCACCGTCGGCCAAATGGCACACGCAAATTTATGAGCAGATTAAATATATGATACCCAAGTCAGAATTATTATGCACAAGGCTTTTAAGACTATTAAATTTAGGACAAGTTAATACGGGCTGAAATGTTGTCAAACAAAAACAACAGGATTATCTGAGATGGAAATTAGTCGATAAATGAGATTGAAAACCCTAGACAGTCATAAGTCACGATTGAAATACACAAAGGGATATGCTCTGTACTTTATTCTTATATTGTAAGTTATGTTCAACTGTCGAGGAATATGAATGCTCTTTTACAATTGAAACGATGAAATGGTCTTGTCTAATTTATCATGGAGAGAATTACAAGCAGTTGAAATAAGCTAATTTACGGCCTCGGTTAGATTAGGTTTGTCACATCTTGTTGTGGTTTTCGTTTCATTTTGCGATAACAAAACACGTTGTCGTGAGAATACCATAACATATTGCGTGCACCATCACGAAAGTATGGTTGAAGCAATCCGGGTTTATGTCCTAGGGGTCCATGACAAGTGATGGCTAAGTGAAATAACTTTGAATGAACTAATCCGGAACCCACAACAAGACATATGAAATAGGATTGAATTATAAAAGTTTATTTGAACTCCTAAAAACAAGGAACACACTTTGGTATGTCATGGTCGATTACGTATGATATTATACAATAGGAACACTTTGACAATTTCGGATTTGTATGAAAGGATTGAATACTCGTAATTAATTAATTTAATCGACAAAGCTTACAACAATGACTTCAAAATAGCAAACCATCAAAGACAGGCATGAATTTGTGGATCAACAGAGATTTAACATGTAAAAGAAAAACGGGGAATCAGTTTCCACTGAGTCTAGCTATTTTGCATTAATGGGTTATATTGCAACTTTGCAAGGCGTTTGTTAAGTTTCTTCAGATAATGGGCATTACATTTAGGTCACATAATCAAATTAAGTGCACTTCTAGGTCACAAATCACTGTCATCAGTAAAACTGATATCAGGTGGCCTCGGACGATAAGTCCTAGATTATCCGTTTGATTATTTTTCTGTTTCATAACATGCCAAGTACGCAATTCGCAACACAATTTCAAGAAGTTTACTGCGCTGGATATTCGCTCTGACTGAGATATAATCGCGAGACCGACTTTTCAACGCGGTACCTGTCCCATTACGCTATATTACGAGTATCGACAGGTTCCATAGTGTTGGCACACGAGCAAAATGATCTATTCATCACATGGCAATTGTGGTTCAAAGGAAAAATTATCATGAGAAGTATAGAATGATCAGTGGAACTCCGAACTAGATGACAGTGTGTTAACCCAGACAACTGCCACAGAGACTGTTCTAGTCGTCTTGGGTGATAATACACAAAGTCTGGAATTCTATCACGCCTACAGTGTGTAATCTTGAAACCCAGTCTTGCACGCCTTATTCAATTTTGACAGACGATACGTCACCCTGTTTTGGGTTTCGCCGAGCCATTTTCTCATATCTTCCAGATGAACAAACAGTTTAACGTTTACGACGACGCACCCTTACGCAAGGCAGGCTGTAATCGGGGAACATATCAAGTTACCATCGCAAAGTAAAACTCAACGGAAGTTTCATTTTGACTGCCAGGTGAAGACAGGGCTTGCCATTCGCATACCAATATCTTGCTGGCTTCCGTGGCAATTATGACTGTCTCAGCCTATACATGTAGGTCAGCTGTTCTTTTGCAGTCGGTGTTTATTGAGAGTGTGGGTCAAGCTGAAAAGTAATAAAACAGATTTTTTTCCTTGATTTTGAGCCGGACATGAGGAAATGCAGAGGCATACCAGTCGGTGTACTAAAAGTTTATGTATAACCTTTATAGAGTACACAAAAGCTTAGTCAAAACTGGTATCCATAAATCTGTCACTGCAAGTGGTGCACTTCATCAGAGAAGCTCACTGAAAAATCGAGAAAATACACTGCTAGCGCTCGTCAACATCGCAAATAACGTCGCCCTCTATGCATGCGTCAAACGCGTTTTCAAAGTTGTGAGAACTGCTTGTCGCTCGGTTAACATTTTCCAAAACTGTTCGCTGTAACTGGCTCTTCGCATATATAAGCGCCAAAATGGCGCATTCCTCGTGACTGTAAATTGACGAATTACGACAGGGACTTTGGGTGTAGTGTATTAGACTATAGTAAGCATAGTTCCTTCGAAATTCTAATACAGCGAACTAGCCCGAAGATATGACGTCAGAGGGTATTAATTTCCGGAACTAGTGCCCGTAGGAACTTTGTTCGAGAAATAGTACCCGATCACGTGACTTTGAGCGGAGTGTCGTCTGCAGCTTTGAAACGATGACCGTTTGTCCGGGCACAAGGGGTGACAGGATTGAGTCCTGGCAAAGGAGCAATAGGACTATATTGCATTCCTTGAAGAAGTCATCGATAACAATAGAGGCTGATTGGCAATGGACAATCGTCCAATGAATTTTTCACAACATATTTGAACTTGCAGTGAGTACATTAAAGCACATCAAAATCAATGGTGGCATGTGTATTACCCCTATTTGTAACAATCAACCCTATTTGTAACAAAATTTAATTTTCAAAAAAACTTTGCCGTATATGTTGAAATATTAATAAAATATGCATATTTGTATGTTTGAGGGCAATTTTGTTTTTTTTTCTTGTCAAAACCCATTTTTCCGAAACTGCTTTTGTTACAAATTGGGTTGATTGTTACAAATAGGGGTGACATGTGTCAACCCTATTTGTAACAATCAACCCTATTTGTAACAAAATTTAATTTTCAAAAAAACTTTGCCGTATATGTTGAAATATTAATAAAATATGCATATTTGTATGTTTGAGGGCAATTTTCTTTTTTTTTTCCTTGTCAAAACCCATTTTTCCGAAACTGCTTTTGTTACAAATTGGGTTGATTGTTACAAATAGGGGTGACATGTGTCAACCCTATTTGTAACAATCAACCCTATTTGTAACAAAACCTAAATTTCAAAGAAACTTGGCCGTGTTTGATGAAATCTTGATAAAATATATATATTAGTATGTTCGGGGGCAATTTTCTTTGTTTCCTTGTTGAAACTCATTTTTCCGAAAATGCTCGTGAGATTAAATTTCGTTGTGCAGGTTCCTAGGGATAAGAGCCCTACTCGTAAGATATAATCAAGTCGTGCAGATACATGCCAAAGGTTTGTTTTAGGGCGATTTGCACCATTTTCGGTCAAAATGTTAAAAATCTTGTTTTCTGACCGAAATCATACTAAACCTATATTGGGTTAACTTTTGTTACAAATTGGGTAGATTGTTACAAATAGGGTTGACGTGTCAACCCTATTTGTAACAATCAACCCTATTTGTAACAAAATTTAACCAACTTGAAGCAAAACCTAATGTTCTACAAAACTTGGCCGTATTTTATGAAATCTTGATGAAATGTACATATTAGTATGTTTGGGGCAATTTTCTTTGTTTTCCTTGTCAAAACTCATTTTTGCTGAAAATGCCGTTCGATTAACTTTTGTTGTGCAGGTTGCCTAGTATAAGAGGCCTACTCGTAAGATATAATCGAGTTGTGCAGATAGGTTTGTTACGGGGCAATTTTCTCCAATTTCGGTCAAAATGTTAAAAATCTTATTTTCTGACCGAAATCATACTAAACCTATATTGGGTTAACTTTTGTTACAAATTGGGTTGATTGTTACAAATAGGGGTGACGTGTCAACCCTATTTGTAACAATCAACCCTATTTGTAACAAAACCTAAATTTCAAAGAAACTTGGCCGTATTTGATGAAATCTTGATGAAATATACATATTAGTATGTTCGGGGGCAATTTTCTTTGTTTTCCTTGTTGAAACTCATTTTTCCGAAAATGCTCGTGAGATTAAATTTCGTTGTGCAGGCTCCTAGGGATAAGAGCCCTACTCGTAAGATATAATCAAGTCGTGCAGATACATGCCAAAGGTTTGTTTCGGGGCAATTTTCACCATTTTCGGTCAAAAATGTTAAAAATCTTGTTTTCTGACCGAAATCATACTAAACCTATATGGGGTTAACTTTTGTTACAAATTGGGTTAATTGTTACAAATAGGGTTGACGTGTCAACCCTATTGTAACAATCAACCCTATTTGTAACAAAAGTTAACCAATTTGAAACTAAACCTAATTTTCTACAAACTTGGCCGTATTTGATGAAATCTTGATGAAATGTACATATTAGTATGTTTTTGGCAATTTTTATTTTTTCCTTGTCGAAACTCATTTTTCCGAAAATGCCCGTTAGATTAACTTTCGTTGTGCAGGTTGCCTAGTATAAGAGGCCTACTCGTAAGATATAATCGAGTTGTGCAGATAGGTTTGTTTCGGGGCAATTTTCACCATTTTCGGTCAAAAATGTTAAAAATCTTGTTTTCCGACCGAAATCATACTAAACCTATATTGGGTTAACTTTTGTTACAAATTGGGTTGATTGTTACAAATAGGGTTGACGTGTCAACCCTATTTGTAACAATCAACCCTATTTGTAACAAAATTTAACCAACTTGAAACAAAACCTAATTTTCTACAAAACTTGGCCGTATTTGATGAAATCTTGATGAAATGTACATATTAGTATGTTTTTGGCAATTTTTATTTTTTCCTTGTCGAAACTCATTTTTTCCGAAAATGCTCGTTAGATTAACTTTCGTTGTGCAGGTTGCCTAGTATAAGAGGCCTACTCGTAAGATATAATCGAGTTGTGCAGATAGATTTGTTTCGGGGCAATTTTCCCCAATTTCGGTCGAAAATGTTAAAAATCTTGTTTTCTGACCGAAATCATACTAAACCTATATGGGGTTAACTTTTGTTACAAATTGGGTTGATTGTTACAAATAGGGTTGACGTGTCAACCCTATTTGTAACAATCAACCCTATTTGTAACAAAATTTAATAATTTTGTAAAAAAAACCTAATTTTCAAAAAACTTGGCCGTATTTGATGAAATCTTGATGAAATATTCGTATTTAGGTCTATATTTTGGGGAAATATGTCGTTTTTCAAAAAAATATGTTTTCTAAAATTGCGAGATGGTTTGTTTTGAAATTTGGTATACAGGTTTCTGGAGATAATTCCTTCAAGACGTATTGAATTGTGCTGATCTATGCACGACTCTTTTTGGCAATTTCGCCATTTTTGCAAGAAAAACGGTCAAAAATCTTCTTCTTAGAATCTACTCGTCCTATTGCTTTGACATTTTGTATGAAGGTTCCATGTGGTGACGTTTTACCTAATTTTCAGATAATTCATCACAGATACGGCCTTGGCATTTGTTTGGATTCATTTAACCCTCAATGCCGCTGCTTTAATTTATACACTTGTTGTTTATTGTAGGCTCTTGTTGGTTGTTTCGGCAAAAGGGTTTTTATTGCTTCCCACTTATCAAGTTCTTCCAAATATTTTGACGGGCTTTCTTTTTTATCCTTCGTTTTGATATGTGTTGAGCCTAAATGTTGTTGTGAAGATCAAGTCATTTTATGTTGTGAATGTTTGTTTGTTTTTTTTTTCTATTTACGGTTTTGAGTATGGTTTCTGTTTGGTTTATGTTGCCGTGCATTCTCTGTCTATTAATTTGCTTGTGAAGAATGCTACATTTTTTCTTGAAATCGATTGGGTATTGCATGTAGGCGAGTATCTAAGAATTTTGCTTTGATGGGTCCCTTAAAGGTTGGTTTTGGTTGATCCTCTGAGCAGGCATTGGAACGTTCCAGTTGGTTTTGCATTTGTTTTAATATCAAGAATGATTTCTTGTTTTGCTTTTAGCCCTGAAATATTTCAACGTCGGAAAATGTTGTTTTTTTAGGTATTTCTCAACTGTAAATTCAAATGTTGAATGCATTTCCAGTGTCAGTAGTGTCATGAAGTCTACAACCATTTTAACATTCAAATTGAATATTCGTCAGTTTGTATAACCTGCTGTAGGGAGATTTTCACTGACAATTAACTAGGAGACAGAGACACAAGGGTAATTTCCCACTCGATGTTAATGCCGAGCGCTGATGGATAAGTAACCCTATGACCTTTGATGAAGGGATGAGTCAAGTGCATGGCATATTCGTATCATAAACCTCAAGAGGTAGACTATCATAAACGATGTTATTATCTGCATCGGCCGCACCACTTCTTAGATTCGGAGATTTTCATTCTGAATACTCTTCAGAATCACGTTTCATCTCTACTTTTTATGTTCATAGGGATCACGATAACATTCAATAACATTATGATTACTAAGATCGAGAAGTATCTGTCCCTCGAATTCTAAAACAATGCACTTGATTATATTTTTATGATATTCTGAACTACTCGGTTATTTGGGTGACCGATACTATAAGGTCAAATACCAGATCGAAGGTATCTGGAACATAAACGACTCCACTCTCTAACTTTGGACACCGTATGTGTAGTGTCTCACCTATCTGTGCCTGGCTTGGGTTATGAGTAACTACATGATGGGTCCTTTCTGCCTTAATTCCATATGGTTTTCGGCTGCTGAAGCTTGATAAAATTATCGATTTTACGGCATTGTCATTGCTGTACGGCATTATTAGTGGAGTAATACAGAGAAAAATACGACTGAAGGAGGAAAAAAATATAGAACTCGAGGGCGACGTGATTGAAAGTTTTTAAAATTTAAAGTTTGATGATGATTTAAGTTACTATGAAGCATCCTTTACAGAGGCCGACCAAAGTCTCGGTGGCCTGCAGATGGATAGGATAGGCAAAAAAGAAAAAAGTTGTCCTGTTCCGATAACCCGACCTACCCTATTTTTTAGACTGCGACCCTAAACTTTTTAGCAACGTAAACATGGAAGAAACAAAAGACAGAAAACCCCCGTAAAATCACGTGTTCGTCACCTGATATTTGATTTTGCTTGGGACGTCGACGTCTTTTATGTAATTAGTCCTTTAATATGTATGATACGCTTTTTCTGGAAATGTTGTGGTAAGTGTTAGATCGCCCTGAAACCCTGAAAAGTGCATATTTAAAAAAAAATATTGGGGAAAAGAAAACCAGCCGACCTAACTGCCCTATTTTGAAACCATGTTATTGGAAGAGCAAAATTTATGTTTTAAGTGTTACAAATAGCGTTAACTTTTGATACAAATAGGGTTAGTATGACTTCTGTCAGAAAAGAAGATTTGTTTTGCTTTTTAAACCAAAATTAGTGACTGATGCCCCCACCAAATTTTGGCATGTATCTGAAAAACATGATTACCTCTTAGATGGAGGCCTTTTATCCCTAGAAACCTGCACGCCGAAATTTTATCTAATGAGTAGTTTAAGAAAAAATGAGTTTCGACAAGGAAAAAACAAGGAAAATTGCCCCCGAACATACTAATATGTATATTTCATCAAGATTTCATCAAATACGGCCAAGTTTTGTAGAAAATTAGGTTTAGTTTCAAGTTGGTTAAACTTTGTTACAAATAGGGTTGATTGTTACAAATAGGGTTGACAGGTCAACCCTATTTGTAAC
Organism: Ptychodera flava; assembly: GCF_041260155.1. Classification (NCBI taxonomy): domain Eukaryota; kingdom Metazoa; phylum Hemichordata; class Enteropneusta; family Ptychoderidae; genus Ptychodera; species Ptychodera flava. The sequence goes on along the minus strand of NC_091948.1, from coordinate 17,535,954 downwards.
AATCAACCCAATTTGTAACAAAAGTTAAGCCCATATAGGTTTAGTATGATTTCGGTCAGAAAACAAGATTTTTAACATTTTTGACCGAAAATGGTGAAAATTGCCCCAAAACAAACCTTTGGCATGTATCTGCACAACTCGATTATATCTTTCGAGTAGGCCTCTTATACTAGGCAACCTGCACAACGAAAGTTAATCTAACGAGCATTTTCGGAAAAACTGAGTTTCGACAAGGAAAACATAAAATTTGCCCCAAAACATACTAATATGTATATGTCATCAAGATTTCATCAAATACGGCCAAGTTTTTTTGAAAATTAGGTTTTGTTTCAAGTTGGTTAAATTTTGTTACAAATAGGGTTGATTGTTACAAATAGGGTTGACACGTCAACCCTATTTGTAACAATCAACCCAATTTGTAACAAAAGTTAACCCCATATAGGTTTAGTATGATTTCGGTCAGAAAACAAGATTTTTAACATTTTTGAACGAAAGTGGTGAAAATTGCCCAAAAACAAACCTTTGGCATGTATCTGCACAACTCGATTATATCTTTCGAGTAGGCCTCTTATACTAGGCAACCTGCACAACGAAAGTTAATCTAACGAGCATTTTCGGAAAAACTGAGTTTCGACAAGGAAAACATAAAATTTGCCCCAAAACATACTAATATGTATATGTCATCAAGATTTCATCAAATACGGCCAAGTTTTTTTGAAAATTAGGTTTTGTTTCAAGTTGGTTAACTTTGTTACAAATAGGGTTGATTATTACAAATAGGGTTGACACGTCACCCTATTTGTAACAATCAACCCAATTTGTAACAAAAGTTAACCCCATATAGGTTTAGTATGATTTCGGTCAGAAAACAAGATTTTTAACATTTTCGACCGAAATTGGGGAAAATTGCCCTGAAACAAACCTATCTGCACAACTCGATTATATCGTAGGAGTAGGTCTCTTATACTAGGCAGCCTGCACAACGAAAGTTAATCTAACGAGCAATTTCGGAAAAACTGAGTTTCGACAAGGAAAACATAAAATTTGCCCCAAAACATACTAATATGTATATGTCATCAAGATTTCATCAAATACGGCCAAGTTTTTTTGAAAATTAGGTTTTGTTTCAAGTTGGTTAACTTTTGTTACAAATAGGGTTGATTGTTACAAATAGGGTTGACACGTCAACCCTATTTGTAACAATCAACCCAATTTGTAACAAAAGTTAACCCCATATAGGTTTAGTATGATTTCGGTCAGAAAACAAGATTTTTAACATTTTTGACCGAAAATGGTGAAAATTGCCCCAAAACAAACCTTTGGCATGTATCTGCACAACTCGATTATATCTTACGAGTAGGCCTCTTATATGGGGCAACCTGCACAACGAAAGTTAATCTAACGAGCATTTTAGGAAAAAATAAATTTTGACAAGGAAAAAATAAAAATTGCCCCCAAACATACTAATATGTATATTTCATCAAGATTTCATCAAATGCGGCCAAGTCTTTAAGAAAATTAGGTTTTGTTTCCAGTTGGTTAAATTTTGTTACAAATAGGGTTGATTGTTACAAATAGGGTTGACACGTCAACCCTATTTGTAACAATCAACCCAATTTGTAACAAAAGTTAACCCCATATAGGTTTAGTATGATTTCGGTCAGAAAACAAGATTATTAACATTTTCGACCGAAATCGGGGAAAATTGCCCCGAAACAAACCTATCTGCACAACTCGATTATATCTTAGGAGTAGGCCTCTTATACTAGGCAACCTGCACAACGAAAGTTAATCTAACGAGCATTTTCGGAAAAAATGAGTTTCGACAAGGAAAAAAAAAAATTGCCCCAAAACATACTAATATGTATATGTCATCAATATTTCATCAAATACGGCCAAGTTTTTTTGAAAATTAGGTTTTGTTTCAAGTTGGTTAAATTTTGTTACAAATAGGGTTGATTGTTACAAATAGGGTTGACACGTCAACCCTATTTGTAACAATCAACCCAATTTGTAACAAAAGTTAACCCCATATAGGTGTAGTATGATTTCGGTCAGAAAATAAGATTTTTAACATTTTCGACCGAAATTAGGGAAAATTGCCCCGAAACAAATCTATCTTCTCAACTCGATTATATCTTAGGAGTAGGCCTCTTATACTAGGCAACCTGCACAACGAAAGTTAATCTAACGAGCATTTTCGGAAAAACTGAGTTTCGACAAGGAAAAAATAAAAATTGCCCCAAAACATACTAATATGTACATTTCATCAAGATTTCATCAAATACGGCCAAGTTTTGTAGAAAATTAGGTTTAGTTTCAAGTTGGTTAAATTTTGTTACAAATAGGGTTGATTGTTACAAATAGGGTTGACACGTCAACCCTATTTGTAACAATCAACCCAATTTGTAACAAAAGTTAACCCCATATAGGTTTAGTATGATTTCGGTCAGAAAACAAGATTTTTAACATTTTTGACCGAAAATGGTGAAAATTGCCCCAAAACAAACCTTTGGCATGTATCTGCACGACTTGATTACATCTTATGAGTAGGGCTCTTATCCCTAGGAACCTGCACAACGAAATTTAATCTCACGAGCATTTTCGGAAAAATGAGTTTCAACAAGGAAAACAAAGAAAATTGCCCCCGAACATACTAATATGTATATTTCATCAAGATTTCATCAAATACGGCCAAGTTTCTTTGGAATTTAGGTTTTGTTACAAATAGGGTTGATTGTTACAAATAGGGTTGACACATGTCACCCCTATTTGTAACAATCAACCCAATTTGTAACAAAAGCAGTTTCGGAAAAATGAGTTTTGACAAGGAAAAAAAAAGAAAATTGCCCTAGAACATACAAATATGCATATTTCATTAATATTTCAACATATACGGCAAAGTTTTTTTGAAAATTAAATTTTGTTACAAATAGGGTTGATTGTTACAAATAGGGGTAATACAGGCATGAGCATTCGGTGCGTTACAAACACATATTGCCGGTCTTTATTCGGGCCATAGCTATCACCCTAAATAAAAAAACGGGCGCTATATAGATGTGCAACATGTGATCAATATGGCTCCAACTCCACGTGTCTCCATAAATCTCTTCCGTCATAGCACTGAAGCGTTTTGTATGTCAGCCATCATGCAAAATGTTTGCCTGAGTTGACAGGTAAGCCCATCAGTCGTGTTTCTTTAAGATGTGTATCTCTGTTATCATGCATTTTTACCTGTATGAGGCAAGGCCCCATGGGCTATCACATGTCGATCGTTTACTTAACAAAACAACATATTCAATAACCCGTATGCCTGTCAACTGCGTAAATGTGGGACATCTGGGAAATATAGACTCCTTAGCGCGGTTTTAATTCGTGTATTTGAACAGCACACGCTTTCTGTCTCGTACGATCGTGTATCACTAAGCGTTTACCGCTACTTCGTTTTTTAAGGAAAGAGCTGTACAGATGCATAACAGCGTATAAAGTAACAGCAACGTACCATACAGTGCAGGATTTTGGCATAAGACATATCCTATAAACAGGAACAAATGAAACACAAACAATAATTACAGCAGAGAACATTACGGTACATAACGGGACAGTGCAATAGACAGTACCAGACAGCACATTACTGAAGATTACAATTAGCACATGTATCTCTACAATATCCATAGAGAATAAGATAATCTTATAATGTCGACCAATGAGCAACAATCGGCTTCAAAGTAAGGCGTAAACCATTTTATAAAGCATTATCAATTACCTCACTTACGGTATTTCTGAACCTTAAACAAATGAGCATTCATATTCTCTTCCCAGTAAGATGTCGCGACGGACAACTTTTTAATATGAAAAAAAGAATGGAACCTCTTTGGGCGACGTTCGTTATGCTATTAAGAATAGGAAATAACGCATTTGGTCTAGTATTTCAGTTTTTATCGTAGGAATACCGCGATATCAGAATGTCAGTCTGCATGCTGGTTAATGAACCACCGGTGATCGAAGGTGAAATTGCGTATTTGATTCATGAATGAGAAAAAAATTCAAACGTCTTCGAATGAGCGTGTCAGTGTAGACCTGAAGTAAACGTTGGTAATTGTTAGCCAATAGGAAAGTGCCTTTTGTGTCGTGCAGAAAATTAAGTAATCAGAAAATTGGTAACTATTTTTTTTAACAGTCCATCATCGAACGGGCGTTAGCCCAATTACAGGGTGAGGTACGCATAACCCACTAACTCCCCCAATGGAGCACTGAGGAGTAAAGTGCCTTGCTCAGGGGCACAACACCGTGCTAGAGTCTTGAACTCACCGTCCTATTTGAATGTGAAATTTTGCATATTATAGAATACTTACAGATCATGTTCCATATGGCATTAATCTTGCTAATAGGATTCTTAAAAATCGAAGAAGATGTATGACAGTCACTTCAGTGCATGCTAAGTGAAAAATCTGTTCGCATGTTTCATCGCCATACATAAATCATTGTCGGTTAGAATCTAAGACTGTGATCAAACTTGAGTGTTACTCTAGATACTTTTGAATGATTTAAAAAATGTGTACGACAGACAAAACTTTGACAAAAATTTACGAGGCTACATTGGTACATTCACAGTGACTCCGCTTCATGAACAGTATTTATCACATTTTATGTGACTCTTACTAATGAGCTAGAAACCAATCAATTCGGTGCATAGGCCTTTTCAACTTCGATCTCAATAAAACATGCCTGAGGTTGATTCAATTGAAATCAGGTAATCTTCCCGTCCAACACGGCTCCGTGGCAGACAGACTCGGTCTAAATTAGCTATCCTCATTTCCCACATATTCTCACCAATTTATAATCGTTACCTTTCCGAATTCATTCGCTTTGCTATTTTAATCTTCATCTATCTTTAAGCTTTAAAGTGACACAGTCTTCTCAACTGCATAGTGTTTCAAAACCATTTTCTTTACTAAAAATATATTTGCAGGGCTTGTATCATAAGGAGTTGCATTAAGTTAACAATACACGGTATCGAATGAATTTTCGTTGATGATGTGACCTTTTCTATTTACCTATTTTACATTTCTATCTAAAGACAGACTCATAACAGTTGTCATAATTATGTACAGCAGGACATTTCCAGGTTTGTTTTTTGATTGAACCCGTCAATATTGTATGTGTTACTTAGACGTTTCTAATTAGTGCAATTGTTATTTTCTGTCTCACGTTACGTCCTGAACGAAGTGGGAAAAAAGAAAATCGCCTATTAAAGGGAAAAAGTCGCCCATTTTTCAAGAATTTTGTTTGATATGAGATAGTACTTATATTGTTTGACATATTGAAAGATACTGAATGATGAATGGGTGATCATGCATATATTCGACCCCAGTTTTATACACGATACATGAAACCATCACAAAAATGAATTAATGATTATGACCATTAATTCATTTTCGCGCTGGTTTCATTCAATTTGTCTAAAACCAGGGTCGAATATATGCATGGTCATCATTCATCAAGTATCTTTCAACATGTCAAACAATAGAAGTAGTATGCATCAAACAAAATTCATGAAAAATGGCCGACTTTGTCCCTTTAAGTGTCCGTGTGCCTATATGAAAATGAAGATGTTTTCGTTGAAATAAATGTATGCAACATTTGAACATTTGGACGACGTACATATAAGTAAATTAATCTGACTGTAAAATTCACGAAAGCAAGTCAAAAATATCATATGGTTTCAGTCGCCTTTGATGACGTGGAGGTAAGAAACTTAATCAGATTGATCGATATTATTCTGTTGAGGGGTCACACGAGGTGAAGTCTGTCGGGAAGGCCTCCAAATATGGTGTAATGCAGCAGACGACGAAAGAAAAACCTTACAGGGATAATTGATCGTTATGTTGAATGCAGCACATGCGTTTCCCCCTCTATGTGTGGCACTGTAACCTCACGGCTTCCCCGCACAGTCACTTATGAAATAAGCAGAGAAATGGTGAAAAATTTGGAAAGAAGGAAGGGGCGGTATGCACATGCTGTGTGCTAAAGAATGAATTGTGTGGCGTTATCCGAGTATAAATAACATGTATGCACGCATGAATGAATGAAGAATGAATAAATGAATGCAGGCATACAGGCATGCATGCATGCTTGAACGCATGAATGAATGAATGAATGAATGAATGAATGAATGAATGAATGAATGAATGAATGAATGAATTACGAACAATGTGTACCTGATTGGTGTTTTGATGAATGCCTCTTTGTTTGTTTGTTTGTTTGTTTGTTTGTTTGTTTGTAAGTTTGTTTGTTTGTTTGACTCTTCCAGCCTAGTTACGCAGAAGATTTCTCACTGAACAAGGGGAGAGTCCAGATCGTTAAACGGAAGAATTTTCATGTTACACGGGGCAACCTCACGTCAACAGGCAGGGTGACCCCATTCCCTTAATACGGTAGCAAAATAAGAATTATTAGCGAGTCAAAGAAAAACAGGTGTTAGTTGCATGCAAACGCCTTTAGGGCAGATAATTCTGTGTGATATACAAGCCACTCGTCACGCTCTTCAGCGCCCATAAGAATGCACGTAAGGCTTTGCAAATGTCAAGCACCTTCCAAGCAAAATAAACATTTGCGTGAAAAATGTTGTCAATCTGTTGATATGGATCTGTCGTGTGCATTCTTTAAGGTCAGTAACAGATCTGCGCCAAGTGATTGGAAAAAACGATTGAATTACGTCAGGGGCATATTGCAAATCAATTAGACAAAACTCAAACCATACACACGACTGTACTCAAATTTCCCTTGTAATCCTAAAACATTACAACGGTTCCGATACTAACAAATCACTTCGTGTCATACAGGGGTGTCCATTAACATTATTATATCAAGTTTCCCGGTCTGAGCAGAATGGTCTACGTTCCAGTATTAATGACAAGTTACGGGCACGCAGGAGGGTTATTTTTGATGACGTCAACAGGTTCCAACGAAATTGACATTCTTGTCTTAATAACATCGATTCTGCAAACGTCATGCTCCCAATTGGAGACATTTGGCTATTGCAACCTCTGCAATGAATATAACAGACCAAATTTTATCTCCTGATTTGGTTACTTCTGCGGAAGTAATGATTTATTGAACAGGAAGAAACAGTGATATCGAGAAGGAGAAATGGGGAAAAAATGAAAAAAGAGTGAATTCATCTATGTCTACAATTTTCCGCACTACGTCAGCGAACGAAAAGTAGCTAGACGCGAGTTGCCTCCATTCTACGCTGGATGACGCATTATTAAAGTACCAGAGTGTGAGCTGAGCCTTAGGGCATATCTTTAGAGCTCGTATTTTGTCTGTTTATTACGTGCAAGCGGCGGCGGTAGTCATCACGACACGGCGCACTAGTCCCAGAGTGTTGAAACTAATATGCCATTTTTACCCGAAACGATTTCGATTCGCAAATATTTTGGAAAAATAAACCATTTGCAAGTAACGAAAACTTTGGTGGCGGCTCTTACAGCTATAAATGTTGCAGGAAATCTTTAAGCCCATTGGTAGCTTGGCATTTTTCTATCAGAATCATTGGTATCAATTCTTTCGCAACGTTTGATAAAGGCGGCATTATCAATGGATCAAACAGGAACGCAAAATATTGAAATGGCAGACTTAGAAAAAAAATTTTTCTTGATGCAAAAATGCATTTTTCAGAGGAAACCTTCCAAGGCATGTTGATGAGAATTTCACCATAAAAAAATCATGTTCATAAATGACAAACAACATCTCTGTCTCTCTATGTTAATGTCTCGAAGAGCGTCAAGGCGTTGCTACCCGAGCGAGAAGAAATCTTAAACACCATCAAAGGAGCTTCAGCAGATTCAAGGTTACACATTTCCCAAGAACGGTGTAGTTAGCTTACGACTAATACATGTAATTGGCCAATCCTCCGAGCCGACGTCTTCTTGTGTTACATCAAGCGGCCTAAAAGCCTCGATCTTTTCCTTTTGATGTTTCGAAAACCAGGCCAGGGATACCTGATAATGGAAAATGCATGCCGAGTTTGATGTAGTTAATGGAGATACAAATCGGTGTCGTATTAACTACATCTTAATCCAACAGTCATTGGCATACATCTTGTTTACTCCTCGGTGTAAAAGAGAGCCACTCGTCTATGTATGAAGTGTTGTCTCGTCCACCATTCATTTAAGTTGAGCAGAAAAAAAACATTAGAAACTGAGCATTGACTAAAAACTCTTCCGTCTCGAGATTTTCTCTGATATGCATCTTTGAAATTGAGGCTAAAACTGGGCAACAAGTTATTTGCATAGAGTAACATGTACAGAAATTACCGACAATATTTTTTCTCAGTCTTGTCGCTTTTTTCTTTATACTGTCTCACAAGGGCAATGGCCGATTCGTTTACATTCTTCAAGAAGACTGCGATCCGTCTTAATAGAGTGGAATTAATGTTTTGAGTATAGATTAAAGGATCTTGCCCTCTGCAATAATTGATGTTCCCACAAATTATTTTCACCCGAGTGGCTTATAGCCCTGCACAGGCCTTTAGCCTTGCGCAGACTGTTATTTTACTCTCAAACAGATACTTTCTCTGTGCGTAGAATGGGAAACACCACGAAATGTTTACATCACTTGTAAAGTTGCCAGTTTTATTAGTTTTCCCGTTTGAATTTGAAGTCGCCAATTGATGAACATGTAAATATACACCAGCATTAATATCTTGATAGTGTATAAATTAGTATAATGGCATTTATCACATGCATGTGATAAAAATATACTAATTTCAATTTTAAAACACGTTATGAAATGTTATACTATGCTAACATACGCTATGTTACCTCTGCCCTTGTACGCCATACCATATCATGTTGCTTGTATGTTTGGTTATCGATTATAGGCTATGTTATGTTATGTTATGTTAGGTTATCTTATGTTATGTAAAGTTATGTAATGTCATTTGAAGCAGTCATGTCACATTATTTTGTTATTATATGTCGTATTGTTTGACGTTGTGTTATGGTTTGTTATGTGTTATATTTTATGTTGTGTTATGTTATGCCATGTTACGCGATTATTAGTTAATTTTTATGTAGGCCTAATATTATATGGTCGAAAAGCTCTTTATTTCATATGTACTAAAATCTTTGGTGAAATCGCTGCGTATAGGAGACACAATGTTTAAATTTAGACGGAAACTTCGATGCAGTGGTTACTCGCCTGTCAAAGCAGCTCTGATATCGACTGATGCAAACCTATTAAGGTAGTATGCACCTCGAAAGTGAAAGACTTAAACTCTTGCTCTAACTTTCCTCAAGGAATCTTTCAATCATTCTCTTTCAAAATCAAGAATAAAAATAGGGTGTCACCGTGCAAATTTTGGTACTAGAGAAACAAATTACCCAAGATTTACCGATATTAGAAATTCAAAATGGCCGCCATCCCTGTGTTAACTCTATGGAGAAAAATAAAAATTTTCGAATTTCGAAAAACTAAGCCGGTGAAAAGTTTTCTTTCACCAAGAGCTTTAAAATGAACCCCCACATGTGGTATATCAGAAGAGAATTGTAAAAGTTTGAGAGTCCGAATGTCTGTCCCCGAGGTGCGTTCTACCTTAAGACGTCATGTCAGTAACCGATCATTCCTCGGAACATTTTACAAACCTACATCATTGAACAGCTACAATGCCATACAGTACACACACAAATGCTACAAACGAGGTGGGGGTTCAAATGATATATACCAATTAAGCGCCTGTGGTGTTCCATCGAGCGGCAGGTAATTTGTCTTCAACACGTTCTTTATTCTCATTTACTAGTCAACCTTTTCAACTTCCTATCTATACATATGCTGCGAAATAGATAATGCTGCGTTAGAGCTTCGTTTTCGCACACACTTATAATAACATTCGGGCGTTAGTTCAATATTTCGAGATTTTATGATACAAGTATGCATTTATATTTGTGATACTTTTCGGGCGAGCTGCATACTTATTATTTCAGAGTCAGAACTGACACTTTTTATCGGAATAGGTATACGTTTGCAACGCACCGGTCGTTACGTTGAGTTATACGAATACTGGTACTGCTCCGCAATTTAGGAGAGCGAAGGACAGTTATACACACGACGAGCCATATTCTCTATGCCAGGTTACAGGGTTCGTAGGGATCGATTTCCCTCGCCAATCAAGGGATTTTGAAATTTGAGGAGTGGGCACGGCAATTATGGATCTAAAATCTCTCCGGGTATATTTGGTAAATAGTTAACACAGACTGCTCTAGGTGTTATAGTTATGGACCCATTTCTTCCTCCATAGCCGATGTAATTCTACAACGGGGCAGCTGATCCAATTATATATTCTGTCGTCACGTTCGACGTTTTAGTCTTCCTACCTAGCACGGTACATTGTTAAAAGATGGACGTTTCAACTCGTGCCTTTGAGTCGTTACATAAAGATGACTTCAATCTACTTTCCCCTGAACAGATTTCGATGAAGAAAATATACTTACAAGATTATACTCAAGGTATTACATCAATTCTTAAAATATCAGTGGTATTGTGTTGCCATCGGATTACAAGTTACTGGGGGATTTCTTTTCATTTTAAAAGGCACTGATTTTCCTGACGGGAGGAATCAAACTTCTCACGTGAGAAATGTTCAATATTTCTGGTCTATTTTTGATCTATCTCATTAGTTGGTCGATGTTATCGTGTCATCGTGCTGACAAAAAACTTTTATACTTCATACTTTATTTAAACCTTTTACAAAGGATTGTTCTGGATTTTGGTTGCTTCGGACACGACTTCAGATTGTTAATTCAGTGACGAGAATCAGAAATATCCTAAGTAAAGATCCTAAGTGAATATTTGCTGCGATATGGGCAAAAGCAGTCACATTTCTGATGCGAAACACAGCTGGCAATATGAGATAAACCGCTTTTTCGAGGTCGTAAGGAGAGATCAGTCAGTTTCGTCAAATGTTAGCATAATGCACGCCCTTGAAGTGTACTTGGAACTCGCAAGATATGTATCTAACCATGAATCCAAGGAATATTGAACTTTTGAACTGTTTAGATAAAAGCTAAGGATAGAGAAATCCTGAATAGAGTCATAACAACATTTAATTATCATCGCAATCCGAATTGCATTGCCAATCCTTTTCTTCGATTATGCCGTTTGATCTTTTAACCTCGCGCTGATTTATCCAGTTCATAACGCGAACGCACCATTATTTATAGATTGGCTGCCGAAGGCACATATAAAGTAAGATACCCAACCACATGTGTTCATATAGAAATAATCAAACCGAAGGCTGAATGGCTCAATATGACCCTGCAATTTGTCATTTGTGTAGAGCAAATTAACACTTCCTGCCGAATATTTCTTTATCATTTTTCTCGTTTTAAATGAGTTTACTTGTAATCATATACCAGTGTATTATATATATATATATATATATATATATATATATATAATCACATCTTATATATCACATCTTATATATATAATATATATATATCACATGTTATATTTTAATATCACATGTTATATATATATATATATATATATATATATATATATATATATATATATATATATATATATATTTATATATCACATCTTATATTTTATAATATCACATGTTATAATGCCAACAGCAGAAAAGTAAGAATATTCCTGTGAAAAGTTTGTGACGTATTTGGCATTTCCATTTTTATGGAACGTTCGGTTTCTATGGAAACAAGAAGGATAAAATGTAAATGCATGTTACTCCGGCTATGCACATTGCTCCATGGTTTACGTGCTTATGCATTTGTATTAAAGTCATGTTCACGAATATGGCCAAATTGTTTCGGTGTCTTTCTAGATTTTATACGTCGTCTGAGATAATTCCGTAAAGATATGTTTCTCTTGGTCAGATATTAATATTTGCTACATTGAATGGATTGCAGCCAATTCCATGAATAATATTATATGATAGCTTTGTCAATACCTGTGAATTTTGTGACGTCATCCCCCGAGTATTACAAAAAATGTATAAGGTTATCTAGTATTGTAGTCCCAGATGTTTTCTTCATTTACAAATTCACTGGCATTGCCAAAACTATAAAATAATAGCAATAATGCTCTTGCTTAAATATATGTGTGAATTTATTATATAAGCAACATATGTATACATTAATGTATATGAGTATAGCTATTTGCACTATATGACCTACAGACAACATATATGGTTGAGACGTCTTTTCTCAAGGCATATATTTTCCTACGATATACGAGAACAAAAATCGATTGAATCTCAACGACGCAAACATCATAACGTTGCGCCCGACCCTGGTTGCAATGCTTACTGAACCCACGATAATGCAGCCAGCTTCAAGTTATTGTTTCCGAAAATTATTAAGTGATTCAACAGGAATATACGGTATTTACACTCTTATGCTTTCATTGTTCTAATTTTTATTGTTATACTTTATTTAAAATATGGATTTCATTATAAAACTTTGAGGCCTGGACAAAGCACTTGAACCCCCATCCCAACCCCACCCGTCGTTGCAGTGGAAACTGTATGTCTACCGCATGAAGGTACTCTGTGTGTTGAAAGTTCAGGCCGCGTTGGGTCCATGAGAATATGAACCCCTAGATTGGTGACAAAACTAAAACTTTGGGACTCAAAATTTGCCAAGTGGATGTTTTTTGTCAGAGTCTAATAACCATGACTAATTTTTATGAAATTTCCACGTCAGACACTTTGTGATCGTGGGAGAAATACCAAGTTGTTTAGGGAGCCTTCATTTATTACAAGGAGGGGAGGGAATTCCATGCGCACCTGTACTGTAAAATGTAGCCCTTCCCTATCTTCCTGTCTACAATTTGACCCTCCGCTTCTCCGACATTTTAAAACTTGACCCTCCCCAATCACTGCAGTATTCTTCCCAGGAATAACTGAAACAGTATCAGCTAATTTACAGAACAATTGGTTTAATAGTTATGTAAGTTACGGACAGAAATTACAGGGGGAAAATCTGGTGTTTTGGGAGGGAGGGTCGCAATTTATCACGCAAGAATTTTTTAAAGGGTCATGCATTTGCAGGAGGGTCACCATATTTGCGCAACTATAAGGCGGCAAGTTGTGAGTGGTATCAAATCAAAATACATGGGAGTCTATCAGGCAAACTATTGACAATTCTCCCAAACACAACAAGCTATATCTGCAGGTTTGATAATATTTAAATGTACTTTGCTTGAAGTGGTAAGTAAAACGTCCAATGTGTGTACAAGAAATCGGATTTTTGGATTTCGTTGAAAATGTTGAGTCACTATACATGACAGTCTACGAGGAAATTATGAATATTTTTTTCCAATACAAAACTTGGCAAATCTGTGTATTTACGTATGCTTAATTATTGATATTAATGTATTTGTTTGGACTAGGTGTTTACAAGTGGATATGTGTGCAAGAAATTGGATTTTGGAATTTCACCGAAATGTTAATTCACTATATACATGGTAGTTTATGAGGAAACTATGAATACTTTTTTTCCAATTCAAAACAAGGTAAATCTGTGTATTTATGAAATCTTGATTATTGATATTAACGTATTTGTATGGACTAGGACGGTTACAAGTGGATGTGTGTGCAAGAAATTGGACGTAGGAATTTCACTGAAATGTTGATTAACTATACTTGGTATAGTCTATGAGAGAACTATGAACAATTTTTTTTCTAATATAAAAACATAAAACTAACAATATCTGTGTATTTATAAACATTTGATAATTGATATACACTTTGCCATCTGTTTCATATGTTTTGTCTCTTGTCTTTCATCGGTTTGAACTGTTCAAGGTGTTTAATGTAGGATACCACTGCATCTTCTTTGCTTGTGAAGCTTGTCGATAATGTATATGTAATTAAAAAGAATCATTGTATCTTATTGGTGAGGAAATATCACATGGACAATTAAAGTTTTGGTCGTAAATCAGCTTCCCCCAAGATAGGTTTATAAAAAAGTGACCCTCCCCCCTTGGAGAGTTTTCTAAAATGTGACTCTGCCCGAATTCCCCCGGCCCGCACCCACTTGTAATTACTGAAGGCTCCCTTACATTGACAAGCACAGCGAAGGTCGACGCAAAAAAAGGGTATATCGCACCAAAATCGATGACGTAGATGCGGTTTCAGAGACGATAAATTCGGCTTGGGCATGAGATAACAGAATATACAATTGGAATCTACAAACACCTGTGTTAGATATTCAACTCCTGTCAGCAAATTCAGGCGTCGGCGAGTCTGGCAAACGTTATAGTCTGCGTCGCGCCCTTTGATTGGAAACTTTCAATTTGCACAGAAATATGTCACGTCATGTCACCTATTTTGACGTCCGCAGTTGATACGCCATTAAATGCCAGTGTATTGCTTAAAATGAAGTATTTCTTTGTGACGTATAAGCTAGTTTGCCATACGAGTGGGCTAAGGAGGTTGCTGTCAAAGATAGCAGGTCAAGCGATGAAATAGTCGCCGTGAACTTTTCAAACTAAATCTCCCCGCTTCCAGATAAGAAAAACATATATATCCCCACAAAAGGCGTTTGCAGAAGCATTTGAGAATTTGCTACATTTTTGTAAAGAATGAAGTAAGCTTTGGAATTGCGTCGATTGGGAATCAATGTCAATCTCCCGTAAACATTTAAGCATACGCGTACAATCTGTTGCTAGGATGAGGAAAACGTCTACACAATAACTGCTTCAGAACAGTCATTGAACAACATTCGAACATTCATGTCTGCTTAAAAGGACAGATGTCACTCCACAGCAAAGGAAATATAACCTCCTAGGTTTGGAATGAGGCATTTTACAAATCTTTAACAAATGTACGGATGTACGTTTAAATTGACCATATGCGACAACGTAGTAAGCATAATCGTACAAGGTGATATGTCAACTTATTGCTCTTAGAGTTCCCTAAAAATTTAGCGATAAAGGGTATAGCCCTTTAGATATATATCTAGATTCTGGTAACTTACGAGTTTTACTCGACAAATACCGACTGAGTCGTTTTTAAGTTGAACGCCATTGATGATTTTTCGTCAATTGTTTAGTTTACACTACGTTGGTTCGCCATCAGTGCTCAAGCTGGGAAATGAATATTCTGAGGCGCCAAATACAATGTCGTCTTGATCATTTGGCATTCATGGAACAATCATTCTGTTTATCACGTATCACGTGAATTACGACCGATCATTAAAGAATGTTGCTAATGACCGTGAAAAAACCCCCGGGCTTTCAACCCAATTTATACCTTGTTTGAATTCCTACATTGCATTGCTTCTATTGACCATTCTAATGGCGGTTTCGACGATCGCGAATGACGTGTCTCCCTATTAAAAAAAGACATAACCAGTTTAGTGAAGATACCAGCGTCGACATAAATCATGAATCCATTAGTATGATGATTGTCTTGATTGGCGATTCTTGCGGCGATATTCTGGCTGTGATTGTAATACGCAATAGAAGATTGATCTTTGGTCCCTCAGTACCGATCTATAGCAATTATATGAAAAATGTCATTCATATCAGATATTTTCCAATCCCGAACCGAAAATCTTCGCGTTTCCTTGGCGTGCGGTAAAAACTGAAATGTTTTGTCTTTGATATCTTCATTACACTGTATATTCAATTAACAGACTAGTAAAACTGAACATTACTTTATTTTAGATTGCTTTCAGTGAATTCATGTCCTCAAATCAGAAAAGTATTTCCTTAGACCAGGGTTGCGTTTTACTCAATTACGTCATTGTGCATAACGATAATCTTATTTTATGTGTAGAACGGATCGGGGTCTCCTGTCAATTATTTGAATGCCTGAACCACCGGCGCCATTCCTCGCAATAGAGGCAGTATTTCTCTTGAGCCCGATTGCAAATCAAAGCAAGCGGAGTTGTATACTATATACACTCTCACCAGAGAAAGGATTACATCCTTAAACATTGCAATTACCGCTCCGCCACTGCCCTTGGATACGATGCGCGAGCGTCCTCCACGTTTCAAGCATTAAAAGTGAGGTCATGAACTCAGAGATGAATAAGCAATTTGTGCTCGTGCATAAATAGAGTGGTTAAAACACACTTTAGTCGAAAACTGGGGATATTACACGCCAACGACTAAAATTAAGTAAAACGATCACTTAAATATTAAGAAAAAGACCCGAACATGCGTTTTTTCAATTTTCCATCATAGCTTAACGTATTGATTCGAATTCAATGCACAAATTTGCCACCTGCACAAGTCTTGGAGCGCTGTGAACAAACTAAATAGTGATTGAATCGAAGTGTTCATGCACAAGGTAAATCAGTATACAGATGAGTGACTCTACTCACGGCTTAATTCAAAAAGGTCGACAATCAAGATAACAAGCCTACGTGTACACGCTGAGTCTCATACATGTACGTGTATATCAGAGTAAGGGGTAACGCCAATATAAGTTCTCTGGCGTGGTTCAGTACCTCGGTGACAAATAAATGAATATCTATAGAGAGTCTATATCTATGCTAGCGGCGACGCGTGAAAATTGAGTTATGGACACTTAATATTTTTAAGTAATTTTATGTTGATGTCGCTTCGTATTTTGGAATCAACCTCTCTACTAGCCTGCGAAGGCTACTGAATATTTTGGGGCTTATATTTATATGAGTAGCTGACATTTCTTCCCGATTATCTGTAGTGTTTCATACACATATTTATCATATAGGCCTACCCATGCCCATATTGCTACATCCTAGTGACGTTCAACGTAAAATATCAGCCGTGATATTTCACGGTAAACGTCGAGATATGCACGATGAACGTCATCAGTTTTAGAGTTTTCCCGAACTACATTAGCAGTTTGTTGGTAAACAACGTAAACAACAAAATGGCTGCCGCTCCCCGCCTGCGAAGCGATGTCGCCGACGTAAAAACTTGAAGGGCTTCGAGGAACACGGGTATTTCTGGTTGCAAAATACGAAAATATCACGTTGAGTCTTGAAATGTTTTCCTAGGGTATTTTTTTGGTCAAGTTCTAGCAAACATTCTGCCGTTCGCACGGCGCCGGCACTGTGCACGGTCTCCAACGAACAGGTAGTGAGCGCGTGGCGTGACAGCGATGTCGCGCGCGACGACTGTTGACATGGCAACTCTAAAGGTAAACTAACAAAATGGCGTCCCCTCTCCGCGCGAGCTCCGTGCCGTACGACGATCGAAATCAGGATAGATTTAAAGCTGAGCAGTTTTTGATCGGTTACAGTTGTAATAGCATATTGCACCTTAAAATGTTCCTTCTGTATGACGATTTTTGTATCCCGGTGTCTTTCTTCTTGGGTTTCATTGAGATGTGGACGACTTGCAGCGATGTCGCGCGTGATGTTGACATCTTCGTCGTATACTTTATGAATGAAGCCTGTTCACATAAACATTCTGATATTTATGCGCAAGGCGTAATAAAGTAAAGCCTCAAAATTTCAGGTTTTTCGTTCTATTAGTAAAAATTCCCTAAAATTATGGGCATGGGTATATGATAAATCGGTTATTACCCAATATCGCCTGTTCCTTGTGTCGTATCAGCATTCGTGTCATTTGTGCTGCGTCAGACACTCGACGAAATGTACACCAACAGTCATGTAAAATATGCAGATTGTTACGCGTTGCGAAAATCGGACAGCAGAACCGCGTCCAATGTACAAACCTTTGTGACGACGCGATTTGATTGGATCACGAATTTGCACAGATTATAAATGTTACAGAGACTAGCCTGGTGAGATAGATTTCCGTACAAATGTAGTTAAGGTTATTAAAACATTTGAGACATAAGATAGAGATGTGTATGTGCATTGCTGTTACGAATTATTACGATTTTGTCATTCGGTACTTTTTTGTGTTGTCATCAACGATTTCTCACGCTAAGATTAAGTTGTTTTTCTGTCAAGTTTTCCGTTAATAGGAACCAAGGTATTAATCCTACATGTTCTTGTAAGCCTTACCTTTGAAATTACGGTTGTCTATAGACGATAAAAAGCTGAGATTTGTACTCTGGCTGTGGAAAGAGTGTGCGTACTCAATTATGCATTTTGTCATTGCTGCTAAAAACATTTTTTCTGAGAAGTGGCAGGAACTGCCTGCGGGTGTGCGTAAGTGCGTTGTAAGGGCTACTTAAGACCATTGAAAAAATGCCTTGCTTTATTTCGTTGCCATTCATCGCCCTAGTATTGACGTTCAGTGCATTAAAGTGAGTTTGATGGTAGTATATGTCAGCAGTGGGTTTAGTGATTTTACACCGTCCTTCCCTATGACGACTTATCATCATATTCCTGCTGATGCTCTCATTGTTGTATTCCTTTTAACTTATGTGTCTGTCTGTCTGTCTGTTTGTTTGTTCGTTTGTTTGTTTGTTTGTTTGTTTGTTTGTTTTCTTGTTATGCATCACATTTCTGCTTCCCCTCAAGAACATACCGTACAACAAAACAATCAATGGTATAACACCTGGCCGTATGAGATATTGATTACGACTTGTAAAATATTCTTCGAAAGGGTGAGAATATAGTGAAGCGTTCAGTTCATAAAGCTCGATTCTTCATTTTTCTGAGCTATTAACGAGTTTCTGGTCCGATTTGAGATGGATTACAGACAATAAAAGGAACTGAGCAAAGCGAAGGTAAGGAACTGAAACAAACTTGCCATTGGGTTTTGATCTGATTTTTTAATAATTACATCAGGACCAAGAAAAGAAATTCATGGCGCAATTCATCTGCAGGCACTGTTTAGCTTTACTGGTACAATGGATTTCAATATGTGACTCTAAGATAATAAGCATTTCATGAATAGTTGTTGTGTTTTCACACATGTGGCATGTCTTAACTGATATAAGTAATCTTGATATTCCGTGTTAAAACCTTGTAAAATTTTGCCGCGGGCAGGTGCTTAGGCTGGCATCAAATTTTACATATTCGAGTTCAGTGAAATAACCGACAGAGACAAAAAATGGAAAAAATATTGTCTTTCTTTGAACAGCAGTTTTCCTATTTTCCTCACTGTCTCGTACAAGAAAGTTCTCACAAAATGTTTTTGTTACTTCACCGTTACATGCAGACAATACCTGAAAAGCGAGGTTTAATTCCAAGTTTAGCCACCTGCTGATTTTTTACCCTAGACATGGCAGGCGTACAAGCAGGAGACATAAAAATGCATAAGATGCAGAGCCGTATTTCGCTTGGGTAACCTTCAAGTACTGATGCACTAGTTCGAGCGCGATATAAAAATCGATGTTCCCGATTTCGCTTTCCGATTTGATTTTTCAGTATAGAATGCTTTCGCTGTCGCGATGGCGATGTGTTACTCGCGTCGACTTTCAAATAGTACGGATGTTTCACGGTGCACTCGACCGCTCATATTTACGCACATGCAAATTAACGAACAAGCATCTATACAGTGACAATCGCCACCGCGATGGTCGGATGAAATCTCTTGCACTCTCAAACAGAAGTGTGTTAACTTACCACTTAGGATGGACGGCTGTACTTGTCATTCGATGTGCATATATTTATGCATGCAGGCTGTGCGTTCGGAACAAGTAGTGCGCTGAGTTTTGCTTCATATAATCTCGATCAGAACTTGGAGTACTTCTCACAAAACGCGACTGACAATTTTGCTGCAACAGGAAAACAGGCAGAAAGTCAGAGGTCCGTGCTGATGCTAGGAGAGCGTTCCCACAAGAACCCTGAAAACTTGAACCTTTGACTTTGCAAACAAATAACAAACAAGTTCAAGTTTGCTAGAACGGATGACTGCACAGCACGTAATCGGAGAAACGCCGGGAAATTTGCCAATGCAACAATGAGGCTAATCAGGCAAGGACATTCCACAGAGGAAAACTACCGATATAAATCGAATATGTTTAAGTCATTGAATACAGCAAACCAGCTTAAATGTATTAGATCATGGTTGCATCGCAGCTTTCCATATGACACGAATCTTGTGTCGCGTTTCATGCATTTCAGGGGAAAGGGTTTACGTGGAGCTTCTGGAACAGTTGTTTTTACTCAAAACTTTAGCCTCACTGAAATTTCCTTGGCGATGTGTGTAATAGCCTCATTTATATGCCCTTGGTGATTAATTGTTTATTTGACCTCAAATTGTACCCTTCATCGGAAGACCACTTTAATACTTGGATTACCCTTTTCTTGTCTCAGTTCCTAGGAAACCTAACTCAAGCCTCCCCTTCCAATTTCCCAAATCATGTGTTTTTCCGGTGTCCTGCAAATCACCTCAACTCAAAAACAATTATTACCCATTTCGCATGCTGATTCAGTACAACTGCTTGTCTGGCACCATCCCCGACTTCATTCCCCAAATATCGAACCGCAAAATCATGTGGTCTCAAACGTATGGCAAACGGGCAGCCACTGTGCTACGTGTCACCAGTAACTCATGCTGTCGAAACCATATAACTGATTTTCAGGGGTTAGAAGGCCAAAAATCCCACATTTTTTTGTACAGACCGAAGGACAAAGGCGTGTCTCACCAGGGTGTGTGGCTCTTTCAGACTGACAAAGTGAGAAAAAACATTACGGTAATAACGTTCTTTCTATAAAAATATGAACATTAAGATGACAGAAATAGTCGCATGAGTGCCACATTTGACGGTTAAAGAATACGGCGAGCTACCACGCTGACTGATATCGCCATTGTCCCAGATACGCAAGCTATCAGAGCCGACAGTAATAAACAGTGATTTAGTGTAAGTTCGCCTGCTTGGAACCCTGTGAAGTTGACTATGTCGCTCGGGTCATAATACACACATAACCAAACACGCGTACATGATGTAATTGCAATCAACCAGCGGGCTATTTTGTACTGAGCGTGACCCCTTGGAAATTCCGATCGCTGAAATACTCTTCAGATGTTGAAAGCTTAATTTAAAAGAATCAGATAGACTTTTACACATCTGTTTCGCAGTTACACTGTCAGATAGACTTTTACACTTCTGTTTCGCAGTTACACTGGTAATCTAGATCTGTGGCGTTCGATGACCACTTGATTTCATCTCGTAGACGATCGCAGATGTACTATTATTAGTGTACAGATTTCTTTATTTTCGTCAGTTTCGGTGAACTATCTATGTGAAGTATATGAGTAAAGAGTGACAGACAGTTAGAGTAGACGACACATATATGTTTGCACAGTTCCAATAAATCAATACATTATACGCACTATGAACGCACTATGAGTTAGTGGATATTCATATACAAATATACCAGCAAAAATTTAGAATTTAAATCTTCTATGTTGGTGTAATAATTGTGCCTGGAGTTCATTCGACCATTGGTATACACTTAGAGTTCAGGCTGTTGGCAATGAAAACAAGACGCGAAAACTCAACATGGGTAATGGCCAAACGTTTCTCGCAGTTGGGACACTATCATGCTCATATGACCGGCTGTTCTGCACCACAGGAGTGTCCTGTTACTGGTAATAATGAATTCAAGACAACTGTCAATGCGTTCTCCTACATACACTATAATGTTTATGTTTTCTTGTGACGATATTAATACTGTGTGGCGCAATTTTTATCCATTGGATTCAAGCAAGAAAATTAAGATACTCCTAACCTTGATTTGAAAACAGCCTCCCACTACACGCGAAGCACGAGTCAAGATAATTGTTGTCTCTTAAATTACTGGACTTGGGTCATGGATGCTAAGACAAGATATAATTGGTCAACAGCAGCACTCACAAGCAAAGTTGAATCAGCGGCAACCTTTAAGTACCATACAACCAAAAGTACATTTCAAGTCTTCCTCCAATCTGCAAAGAGTCCTCCTACGCATGCTCCTACTGTCACTCGAAGTAGCAACATTGGCGTAATCATGTCACGTATGAGTTATGTTTGTTTGTTTTGCCAAAGGCTATTTTCAATTTCAATGATCAATGAAATGGAAGTTTTCAGAGATACATGTATATCACAAGAACTTAATAAACGCTTGATAAAATGTACTAAAATGTCTTGATATAAAAACTAAATACATTTAGAGTGTAATATATCGATAATTACTTTTCGAAATAGGGCGTTGTTCAATGCCTGTTCAGATATCCGACGACAGTATAGAAACCAATCTCCTGTAAACCAAGCTTGAATAATTACATTTGGAGAGTAATTTGATGAAAAGAATTGCGGCTGGTGTTTTGTTCAATCTCTTCAAATAATGTTAAAATTCTGAACCGTTCAGATAAAGTTGCATGCAAAACAAATTCTCATAATTGTCAAAATAAGTCTTCATTCCCCCTACTGTTTTGAACACACATTGTCAGTAAGCCCCCAGAGTCAATTAACAATCAAAAACTGGGTCATTTTTATTACTATTGATTTTTTCGTACTTGTACTTTTGTTGTGTTGTTTTCACTCGTACACTCATCTTGGCCTGCCGGGAGGTACTCGAAATCTTCAAAGTATTCACTGCACGAGACGTTCAGAGTTCGTCTATACTACATAGACTTTATTTCACGTAGACAAGCTTGGCAGGTGACAATGCCCAAGATACGCTCCTTCCATCGTCTAAATGCCTTGGGTTGCTCGGTCGTTCTGTTCTCCTGCCCTGTCCTTTGTATTCTTTTCTCCTTGTCCGTTGTATTCCTCCGTCGTATTGTTTTTAAAGTGTGGTTTTAAATTCTATATTTAAGGCGTGGCTTTGATCATACGATAATGCAAATTAAAGATAGATTAAAGATAGAACAATATGTCCAATCATAAAGATCAATACAGTTCTTGATTTTAAATTTACATGTCACAATCAATATTTAAAAGTCACTGTTACACGTTACAAATCTATCACGTGAAACTCTCGTGTTCCTTTATTAAGTGTTGACGTCCTTGAATATTCTTAAGATAATTCAAATATATTCTTGTTTTCGTCCAGACTTCGTAAAAACCTTAATACTATCAAACCAACTTATAATTGACATCTTGTTGTCTTAATTAATAATTTTACTGGTGCCGATTAACCTTTTAGTGACATAAAGTACCTGAGAAACACCACTCATTTTTCAAGAAAAATGTCGTGCATTGTAATTCATAATCTATCGACATAAATTGTCAAGAAAGCAAAAAACATACATTTACGGCAGCTTACAAAGTCTTGGAAAAAACAAAGCATTACATACTAAAGGGGATTTCTGAATTAGATCGGGTTTTAAGTGGCGTATTCTTTTTGGCCATCTTCGCAAACTCTGAAGAAAATGGGTGCACTTTTGTTTCATTGCCCTTACCTCATCATCCTCACATTGTCTTCCGATTATTACGTCATCACTGATTCTTATATTCAAATTTAATATTTCTAACAACATAATTGCGCATTTTCACGGTAAGAGGCAGAATGGGATAATCGCCGACTGATCATACCAGTTTCAGAGATTAACGACTTAAATATTCTGTCCTTCAGACCTTTCGTGGCTTCCTTTTGGGAGAATAGTATACATAAATTATCGTACATCACTTTCTCTCCTTTCTTTTTGTTGAGCTTCTAAAGATACAAAGAATAGAAGACCATCAAAAAACCAATTTCATGAGCTTAGCTATACAAAAAGAATAGGCAACTTGAATCACGACATCGTAATATGCATTCACTTTCTGTATAAATGACGCTACAATCAAGAGAGTCTCAGCTTCATTACACCGCTGCGCCAACAAATGCGTTGTTAATATAACTCATATAAAATCATCAGTACAATATGAAATTTTCCCATAACTTCGTTCACAAAAAGTTACTTTACTCATCATGACTTCAAAAAATTCTCTTAAAACTCTTAAAATTTCGGCTTCTACATCAAAAAATAAGACATTTTACTCTTCTCCGATTATTGTTTACACGGGCAATTTATCAATTACTTAGGTGAGATTCAAATCTTTCATAAATAAAAAAGTTACATCAATGGTGAGTGAGAGTAGTGGTTAACATAAAACGGGGATTAATGTTTGCTCGCAGTATCGCATGACACCAGTCGGGTTAAATAGAAAAGGAATCCAATTAATTCAGCTGGTAAGATGACATCATAAGTTACAGCCGACCACAATCCATACTCTCAATCAGACATGTAAATCCATACATGATGAATTTACAGATGAATTCTTCAGTTGTTTTGTTGGTTTTACGCTCGCTGTATAGGAGTCTTGAATGGACAGTAGAGCAACACTTCCTTCCTTGGATGTTACATAAATTTTCTGGTACCGATGACCATCTGGTCCATTAACCTTTTTGTGAAGCAAATTACCTCCGTGACGCTTTGCTAAAGTTTTCTTACAAAAGTTCGAGTTCAAAGATTCTACATTTTGCTCAGATCGACAGCAGCACTTGATACAGTGGGTCCATCAAAATATAAAATCTGTCAGAGGAAAGCGTCAAACAAGCTAGTGGTGATAGTGGTGACGCTGGAAGATTTATCTTACAGTTTTTTTGCCAAAGTCTATTACAAAATGAGAACATTTGAAAATTGCTACCTGCGGGTTTTTTCTGACTTAAATTGATATCAGGTTTATCCCACTGATATTATTTTGAAAGATAACCCACTTCCTTAGAATGACATATTCGTGATATATATTATCTTTTCAGCGAAGATTATGAACATTTCACGTATCTGAATAAAAGAACGGTCTTTACAAAAATGAAATTGTATATAGTATTTATTTGTATCCGGAGTGTCTATCCACGGTGCTTCGCACAACCTTTGAAATTAAAAAATTTGCGCCAACTAACTACATAGACGTTTGCAGCAACGGCAGCATTGTTCTGCCGTTCAGCTACAAAGACAGTAAAATAGTGAAACTGCGTTGGAAGTCGTTGCTTAATAGCCGTGATTGCCACCTATGGTGGTCATTTTGAATTCCGTTCAGCGGGGGATAGTACGTTATTACTTCCGTCGATAGTCCATACAATTCTAATTACACAGCGACTGAATAATGAATGGGGAAGCAGAAATAATGTCTATAATACGAAATCTATTTTGTTTGCTCTGCTGGGGATGGTGTCATCAATTTGAAGCATTTCCTTGCAGTTTCATCTATCACAGGTCTATATTAACCCTTTGACTGCTGTAATTTTTTCCACCAAACTTTTAATACAATATATTACCAATTTTTGTGAACTTTTCTGTAAGTTTTTTCATAATTTTGGACCAAATGGATATCACATTTCATCGGCTACAGTTTTTTACCAAAATTTTGACAAAAATCAGAAAAAATTGACTGTGGTATATTTTATAAACGTGACAAAAATAGACTTTGGCGCTCAAAGGGTTAAAATGTCCAGATTAAAACACCTGATTCTGCACCATGTTTTATCACACTAAACCTCATACGAGAGTTGAAAAAATCAAAGACATTCCACTAATATCCAGACATGACAGCTGTAATACTTCGCCCTTCCAAAGGCGAGTATGTTTGCTCAAGAGATCTATTAATAGAGATATGAATATTTCATGAATGAAATGTACATGTATATGTAAGTCATCCAAGTCATTCTATTTAGATTTTGATGCAAGGCAGTTTTCTTTGATCTTTTCCCTTATGATTGAAGTATAATGGATCACTTATGAGCGAAAGCATTCAAACTTAAGAATATGATCTTCATTAAATGCAAACTTCTTTCAGGTTTAGCTCTACATTATACATTATCCCTTAAATTAAAATGGAATGCAACTGTAACTTGTTATTTTATTTTTAGGACATCGACATTATAGTGCATATGTACTCTGCATTGAGGATAACTCAAATACCTACAGAACACGATTTCGTAAAATTCAATTCCCATTACCACTAGTGGATCGTACATAATTCCATAGATACCATAAAACCACATGTGATAGACATGGCATTACACGTTGTAACAAATCTAGGTCAGAAAACTCTTTAAAGAAGAAAAATGTGCGAATCTCGACAGAGATCTTGAACCGAAGTTCCATTTTGAAAGAAGATCTGCTGCAAGGATGACAGTGATGACGTAAAGCACAAAATACCCATCTCCTGAGATTTTGCTTGAATTGCCCTCCCGGTCATCATGGAGATCACGTGACAACTACCCATATATTGACGTGTTGGCCTTGGCGTTTTTGTGTGTGGCTACGGGTGACAAGTCAGTCCGAATTATTATCACTCACAGAGAAATTAAACCTTACAATAGCAGCATTCTGTTCATTAATGTTTTACAGTTTAAATTGTGCATAGCGATGGGGTTTCGTGTTTTACTTCACAAACCCAATGTAAAACAACGCTCTTCAACTTTATTGCATAACTGTAGCTATCAATACAATCAATGGAAATCACAGTATGATCCTATAGCCGTCGTGGTAGATTGGTAGTGCCAACTGTGATCATGAATTTCATTTCATGTATCATGCTGTCCGACCGCGAGGTCACGCGAATAGGCCTCCAGCATTGTTAGCAATTGAAATCTTTTGAAATATCCCAAATTATTTTCCGTCATCTTAGATTATTTCAGCATAAAACAATTATATGTTGTAGAGCTTCTGAAATTTCAAAAAGTCATTGTTTTGCAAAAAACTGCGCCAGGGAAGCATTGTAGCGGACACAAAATACCAAATTATGCATTAATCTGCCATTTAACAAAACACGATGACAGAAAATCTAGTCAATTTGACCTTGAGCGGAACTCTATGGAGAGAGCTTGTAATCCCTTGAGCACTTTGTTAATTAAATTCAAAAGCTACAGCTAACTCAAAATAGACGCATCTAATTTTTTATTTATACTTATTCTACATAAGTTTCCCCCAAGTATTGCTACGATTGTTATTCCCACGGTCGTGCAGGGTTCGTTGCAAATTCAGCGCCAACAGCCGAGGATTCGGAATAAACTGTATCAGTTTCTCCGAACAGAAAATGCAATCATAATTTACACAGGCAATGCTGAACTTATTGGAGCAGAATACAACGACGCACAGTCTAAAATGATCAGCTTATCTTCTTCTTCATGTGTGATTTAAAGGTTTTATAAGATATACACAGTAATGTCATAGACCATTGATTTCCTTTGATCTTGCCGATCGTGACCAGCGTTACTCAAGATAATGTGCTCATGGCCAATTTACCCGTTTTCGTCTCAATTAAGGCTGAATGCAGCAAATAGACGCGCGAATTCAGTTTTGGATTCGTCACCGTAATAGTATCTGAACAATCGGACCATTTAGTACAATGACCTGTATTACGCGACGTATACATGCCTTGCGTACAAAAGATTCTATACAGTATATACCTACTCACTAACCTGCCCTCCTGTCTACTTATAGCATGTACCTGCCTATCAACTGCAGAAACCTCGCACGACGTTAATCTTCGTATTTGTCTACCTTCCAAATGGAATTACCCAGCTTACTTATCATTGAGATTACCAAATATAGACTTGTACCTTCTAACACACTAGTGACGAAGTAATGTACCTTTGCAAAACTAGTTACACCCTGCCAGTTAGACCCTTGCAATAAAGTGAATTGTATCGTATCGTATTCTGATTTGTTGTGTGTGAGATTAAGACATTTTAAAGTCGATGTTTCAGTTATGAAAAAAATCACATATTATGTGATTATATTTCATGACAGAGCAAATCAAATACTCCTCTTTATTCACCTTGTATCAAAACAATTTGCAATCAGAACAGGGGAAAAATATCCGTAATTACAAAAATGTCGCACGTCCATGTAATATCTGCTGAAGCACGCACACAGCAGTGGTTAGGCGTGACCAGATAATGGGAAGTCCCTCATTATCGAAGTACGCAGCTGCTATGCATTGCCATAGTGCTATTAAATGACATTTCAGGTTTTTTGCTCCTAAATAACACTTCGACGGCTGCCCGTTTTATTTTCCTCGAGGACGGAATTAGAGGGGACAATACTTGCAACACTTAATAATATCATTTTCATTATTTCAAATGCATTATTTTGCTTTCTTACAATGACTGCATGACGTAATGTGAGGATCGCTGAAAGACTCTACTTGTCAATTAGTGGAGACTACATGTATATCACGTGAAGAGAACAAAAGAATTAACTACGATGTCAAAGGAATACCCATGCAAAAAAGGAAGGGATTAACATATACCTGGTCTTTGAAAAAATGATCTTTTTTGCAAACCCATACTATACAGATTGCCGTGGCTAATGCGTAGACGATGTGAGTATACATGAGGGGGGCGATATCAAAGACGAACGTGCCATACAACATTTTATTGGATCCAAGGTGATTATTTTCATGGTTTTAATGTAAATGCTATATAATACCTTATGACCCAGGCTTCGATAAAAGCAATAGCTTGCATGCGACGGTTCAGGAGTTCGGATTAAAATAGTCATTACAAGCTGCTCCATGTTTCTTGTGTAAAATGCTGACCGTAAAACATGATCCCGTCTGTTACATCATAGTTTTGAGCTCATTTTTCGATCTTTTGAGAGTTCATATGGATTGATACGGATGTAGCAGTAATGTATCATAGACATCATAGATTAATCACTTCTAACAAGTTTATTCAAAATAGGGTGTCGTTGTCAGGGGAGTTCTACCAAAGCTTGAAGGATAGAAATGTGTATATTATGTGCCCAGAAACAAAACAGAGATTCGAGATGTTTTGGTGAAACACTTACGTTTAAAGGGAGGGAGTCGCCGGAACTCTGCTCAAAGGTTGACAGGGACCCCAAGACCGATGTAAACACTGAACCAGAGGTACGTTGGTGATTGATGAAAGTTAAAACATTTAACTATGAATATCGTTATATTTATATGTTGCTGCTATGTTGACGTGAGCATCTCGATATCATGCATAAAATACATTGTTGGTAAACAAGAAAGTGGCACACGCGTAGTCCCGACGACATCCTCCCTTTAATGTACTATGTGACAAGTGCGTATAACCACAGAGGAACATAGACAGAGTGGCAACACTTGCATGCCTTTTGTTCCATGGTCGTCTCGGTAGACTATTGGCTTTTCATATTAAAATGAGCTTCAAAGGTGTTAAACTTTTTGGAGGCTTTGTTTGTGGTTGATAATTACACGAGATTATGTGAAAAATACGACGAGATGGCATCGTACTGCAAGTCGCGTAGCAACCATAGTTACTTTGTGAGCTCTCAGGCCAGAAACACTGCTTCACGCCAATCAAAACATAACACGCCAGCAGTTTCATAAATATGTCCTTCCTTGACGCACGTGTAAAAGAGGGTCTGACTGACCGTAAACCATTGAGTAAAACCAGACAGTATCGATAAAAGACTTTCAAATTTGGTTCAAACACACTCATTATATATTCATAAAAATATGAGAGGAATTTTTAAAACAGTAAAACTCACTTTTCTGAAGCTCAAAACACTCCCGTTTTCGCCAGCACGTCAATTCTGCTCAGCACGACAACAGCAACACAAACTTTGCCGAACATACTTTCGCTTAACAATTTGCGAAAATCCGAAAATTACCGAAGGATTCATGGTCGGCACTCTTCGGAAAAGAGAGGCGAGAGCAACCTGAGGCGAGGCGAACATGGATGGGTTACGTAACCGCTTCACGTTGCCACTCTAATTATGTTTCTCTATGGTATAACATAGAAGCCGTAATGTGTTTAATGAAGCCAAACTAATCACGACTAAACCATTCTCTCTTTTTTAAGGTCTACCTATACATTCATAAATTGAGCATTTGAGGTCGTAAAATCAGTAGGACATTACCACGTGACACCGATGACTTTCTGTACAAGCGTGTCACCGCTAATGTACATTGTAATTACAGTTGACAGTAAGTTTTTAAAGATAAGCGATGAAGTTACCTTTATTTCGATAAGTCAGCTTTGATGAGAAGTACAGTGATTTTTGGAGACGATTGGGTGGGGAAAATTGAAGCCCAAGACGCGATACACTAAATTAACTGCGGTTTAATGATAAATCATCGAAAAGCTGTATGCTCAATACCTTCAGAAAAGATCATCGATGTAACAAGATAGAGATCGTAAGATAGGGTCCATGTTTCCTTGACCTCGAAGGAGCTGAGAATTTTCTCGTAATTTAAAGAATAACATCAATCATAATTCAATTTTCCAAAGTGGACCCGCAAACCATCTTCTTATTGAAGCACCGATGTTTAATTTAATGTCCGTTCTCAACGCTGCAGGGAAAAAGTGTTTTCAGACATCTTCAGTCTTTACTTTATAATAAAGCAACAGCAAGGAAGTTCACTAAGACCGGACTGCGTACGCAATCGTGGTGCTTTGTGGCGCCAGTAAAAGTTGCGAGGCTGTACCACCGGAGATATGAATGCCGGGAATTATTGGATTAACAAGCAGAGAGGCGAGTCTAGAGTCCCATGAGAAATGGATATGATGCGGATGGAAAAGGCGCTTATTGGCACTCCAAAGTCATAGATACGGATACCGCGATACAACGCTCGACACTGACACTAAGTAGGCGAGTTCCGCAATGGCGCAGTGCACCTACATTAAGGGAAATCTCCGATGTCACTTTAGTTTACCGACACAGCTGGTTTAAAATACGCCAGGGAATTCATGCGGATAGACTGCGATTTCCGAGAACAGGGCCTTCACAGGTGTATCAACCTGATCCATGCCTCCTTTGCGAATTTTAACACTTACCGACTCAATAGCCCCATGAGTGCACTACAACAGACATATCTACGCCAACACGGGCATAGTCAAAAGAGCGAAGTATATAAAACGGTGGTTTAGAGCCCTTTACTATCTTCCAAGTAGCTCATTAACCAAGATCTCGGCTTTCCGTGAGGAAAGGGTGACCGGTAAGCTCGGGCAGATCAGTGGTAATATGTCAACGCCAGTCTCCGATCACGTAATACCTTTCTGTAAGAGTAAGGTGAAGATTAAATTGACGTCAATTTTGTTCCATCCCGAATTATTTGCCGTCATCTTGTAACACCCTGCCTTTTATGTATTTTTTTTTGTCAGTGAACTAGACAAAGAAATGCTGCTAATGTCAGACATTAACTGAACCGTTAAAATAAAAAAAGGAAAATGTAGCGTCAAATAGACACTACGACTTCGTCGAGGGCTTCGTCTACAATTGCTCTATCATTGGAAGTAAAAAGTGCACTTTAAGAGGTGGTAATCGACAATGTTTAAAAATATATTTGAAATGAAATGTAGGTTTTTTGTGCTTAATTTACTTATTATGTTGATCAACATAATTACAAAGATTAACAAAATAACAAAGAATATTCAAAAACAAACCAAAACGTGTGAATCTAATTATCGCCGAAGGAGAAAGCTCTAGAAAGTTGAAAATTGTAAACGTTTGCATCGCGATCCACCAAAAGACGTTTCACAAACACAACTCATCATCGCCATTATGGTCACCAATGATGAAGCAAGCTGTCAATGAACACTTTTCGTTCCAAATAAGCTGGTACAAAAAGACCAGACTTTGCGTGAAATGCATTGACAATCGGTTGGCATATACCTCTCTTCATTGACCAAAGGTGTTCTTTACACGTAGGATTTTCCTATACAGATCGCTGTTTGAAAACAGTTTGTGTGTGTGTATATATATATATTATATATATATATATATATTATATATATATATATATATATATATATATATATATATATATATATATATATATATATATAAACAGATTACTTCAAGTACAAAGTAATGAAATTTATTACTTAAGTTTCATGCATCTTGCAAGATGCATGAAACTTAAGTAATAGATTTCATTACTGTGTACTTGAAGTAATCTGTTTATTTATAACGCTCTGCTTTTTGCATTGAGCACTGTAATTTCCCTCGAGGACATCTGTATACTTCGATACATACATATATATATATATATATATATATATATATATATATATATATATATATATATATATATATATATATATATATATATATATATATATATATATATACAGGTGGATAGCATATCCTTCTTGACAAGATCCATAGGGTGACAGTGGAACTTCCCAAAGCATGTAAATTTATCATGGTATCGAATGTGCTTTCTTCTTTTGTTCCTGTTATATATATATATATATATATATATATATATATATATATATATATATATATATATATATATATATATATATATATATATATATATATATATTACATAATTTGCTTGAAACATGTCCATATGGATTAATATTAACAATCGTACGAGATGTATAAATAGTAGAAAAACATTTCCAATTGATTCAAGATTTCTTTCAGTCTACACTCAAAGCCTTTTATTTCTTGTCCCTGGGGCTGTCTTTCGCCCACTTTAAGCGATGTACTCATTGCTTCGGTGAAGTTTGTGTGCGTTGTGTGATATTTAGTGTAGACAGTGAGTGTTTCACAAACTGTAAAGCATGTGGAGGGGTCGCAAGTCAGAAAATTGAAACAACTATAAGGTTGGTTATTGAACCATTCTTTATTGGAATTGGGATTTCGGCCGAATCGTTTTGTCTATGGCTTCTCTGTTAGGTGACTTGGTGCCGTACGTAGTGAGTTGAAACTCGATTGAAAACACCGTATTTCCAAACGTCATTTTGACTTTTCATCAAATGAGACATACATTAAACTGTTCAATATTTTAGATTTTAAGTGCCAGGGCGATGTAAACTTTTAATGGTAGCGAGTAAAATATATTGATGCAATAAAATCGCCAGAATATGGTGGTATATCATTGAAACTACCTGCGAAATTTACGATGCGAATTAATCCCTCCAGCCGTTGTAAAGCAACACCTCGTCAGAGGCATTGGAATTACCAGATATCTGTGGAGACCTGTCTTCAAGATTCTGTATTCAACGCGCGCTGTTCCGCGTAGTAACGCCCTTTTTAATCCCTGACTGATTCGGAGAAAAACTACATGGACGCCCGGCCAATTGTCCGTTTCTATAGTCTTACACACTATCCCTTCCTCAGCTGTCTGCCTCTGATTGAATTTGGCAGTTTATAGTGATACCTGTAATCTGAGAGACATTTTTGACAGAAGTAATTTTCCATAATATCCAAATACGATATTACATAGATTTCCTGACAACTGATTGTGCTTTTACATACACGAAAGTTAGTGTGATCGCTGACCGCTGATTTTGGCTGATTTTGTGGAATAAATTGATAGTTTGGTTAGTATTCATATCCCTTGCTAGTTTGATCAAATTGTTCAGTCGTAGACAAGTTGATTATGAGACCGTTTGACCGATCAACACTGACGACTCACATCGATTAATTAATTTGATCGATTGTTCGTTTAATTTAGTATTACTCATCAAAAGTACTAAACTAAGATCATTTTTGTCTCTCCTGTTGGTGTAAATCTGCCGTTGGCACTTCATAACTTTCACTCTATTTTAGGGGCGCTTGCTTCACAGTCAAGTTCATGACAAGCCACACATTCTCTGCCTATAAACGTTACGACTGTTTAAATTGGTGTCCTGTGAACAGGATCGGCCAGGACGGAACCCATGCAATCCAAATCATGCCGATCCCCGATCACATTGTCTCAAGTATACATAGCATCTTGTATTTTGAGAGCTACTCCCGCATTATTAGACACTAGTACTGGAAGCTTGTTAAACTGGTTCCAAGAAAGATCTCTTATCAGTGAATTTTGGCGGGATATTTTGATATATTTTGCACCCTGTGCGTGAGCGTGCATAAAGCCGTTGCTAACAGAAGCATCCATCTCATAATCCCCATAACATATTTCCCATTTACGAAAGCGCGAGCAAAAATAAGGACAGAAATGGCAAGCGAATGACAATAAAGACGAACAGATACCTAACAGTATGTGTTGTTCGGAATCACGCGAAAAACAACATTTTCAGTGCAACATAAGATGTAAGAGAGTCTTATCACTCTTTCTCATCATTGAAATAGTGTCTTTCACTGTGTTCTGCACGAATAACATTGTACTCCACCCCATTCTGTAGTGAAAATACTGTCCGTCAACCTTCTCAGTAGGAATAACAAATCCTTCAACATATTCTGCACTGAGAATAATGTTGTCCTTCGCCCTACTTTGCAATGAAGATACTGTGACGGTCCTTCGCCCCACTGGTGGAATTGCTGTCCTTTAACCCATTTTGTACTGATAACACCGTCATATCACCCCATTCTTGAGAGATTACGCTGTCTTTCACTCAATTCTGCACCGAAAATACTGTTCCCGTCCTGTCTTTATTCAGAAGTATGCCCTTCACTGTCCTTTAAAGGGACATTAGCTGTAACTGTTGACTAATTTTTCACTGCTCTGTTTCAATGTACCAACTACAGAATTTTACTATAATCCGATCATCATGACCAATGCCCGGTGTCCTTCCTGCCTGTATATGTGAAATGACCATTGTTATTGTTGATAAATGTATTCTAGTCCGGACATGAATACAAAAGTTAAACAATAACATTGCAGATTATACTCATATAGGTATATTTATGAACTTAATATTAGGAATTTCTCCATTGTTCAGGGATTCAAACCAGAAACTGCAGATGATACACAGAAACAAACATAATAAAAAAAATGACCAAAGTTACAGCTAATGGATATTCAATGTCCTTTGTTTTAATCTGACCAACAAGTGCGTCAACTCGAGATGCGCACGAGATGGCCAAAGTTGCAGAGCAAGTGCGTCACACCCGTGTCTGAAAATAATCTTACCAGTAAATTTGGAAAAAAACTTTCCTTGGTCGTGTCTACATTGGAAAGCAAAAACAATTCAGAACATCGGGTCCAGCGAGCATGAAAGATTCGCAGCACCAACATCGTCACGGAAGTGTACAACTTGAAAAATAAAAATGAAAAAAAAAACTGAAACGGTTGCCTTGCTTGCAGAATTCGTAAGTTTGTGAACGTAACTTTCGCCCTTTCTCTGTTATCATGTCGGGATTAACTGTCTGTGACGTTCGTGGTTACGGAATATGCATATGGAACTGGCCACCCGTGTGGGAGTAGTGTTGACAGGGGCAATCTTGATATTCAAAGGTTACAAAATGTGATAACAGACGTGGTGGTGAAATGACAATCTAAAACGCATTGACAAGGTATCTCTAATGGCGCGATGGAAATTGGAATTTAGCTTAATTTCCCCTTGGGTTAGTGAGGTACAAAATTAGCCGTGGTCTTATCCCTCTAGAGACCCACATACCAATGAGAAGATTTCCACACTGTTACGACAGCACTGTTCCAATGTCTTGTTCGTCAATGTCTTCAATTGACTCGATGACAGCTTATGGGCGGAATACCGTATGGGGAGTATGAAGATACAATTATACATGCGCCGTTGATCATTTCTTCTGCAGGACTGTGACGCTGATTTTTCTGCAACCAAGACACGTATCTTACCCCGCCGCTTTCACGCCCCAATGTTTTCACAGTCGAAGCTGGTGAACCGGTGACCCTCACATTACTAACAAACAATCTGTCAACTCTTCTATTTTAATGAATTATGTATACATTCTGAGCGGAGATGATTTTTTTTTGCTGTCAGGTCGCACTGTTGGATTGCATGCGCACGGGATCGAAGACTCCGCCGACGTGTTGAAAACGAGCCGTCTTCGCATGGATACCACCACGATACATAACCATATACGAGTGGTGGACCTACAGGGCTAATTACTTCGAAGAAACGAACTGTCACAGGACGTATTTCTTATCAAAGTTTACGACCTCGGACGGGTTCCCGCCTCTTAAAACCGTCGCATCACTTACCCGCAAAGAATAAATTATATTTTACGTCAACATCATCTCGTGATCGTGAAATGTTTAAACTTCAGAAGGGAATAATAATTTTAGACATCAGCATGGCTGACGGCGACGCACTTCGGTTGTAGCCTTTGTAAAGTAATATAGTTCTGTGAGTTCGGCTCTGACAATAGTACTTTATGCAGGCCATGTTATGAATATGTTTTGAGGCTCTGCTATATTCGATTCCATCTTTCTTTCTTCGAAATTTTATTATAACTGTATAACAAAATTGCATTGCTTCACAGGCATGGATGCATGCCACATGTCACATGTGCTACAGCTTCGTGACAAGAATAGCTGACCCGGTGTAGTACACCTGTATGTACATGTACACACACTGCAAGACATTCTGATAATGTGACTCCGGCATGTTTAGGTGTCGTGTTGCCATTTCTGACATTACCGACATGACCAATACGCAGTCACATCAGGTTTTCACGACATTTCAAGGACACCATGCGATAATATTCTCCCCGCTACTTTTTTTATGAACTATTTGCAACACGAGGCATTTATAAACATGGTCAATTTTTGTTACTTTTAACGACAGCGTCAATTCATGAAACATCTAGTCTTAAGTTTCACAGAACAGCTTGTCGTTTGTTCACCATGGGATGCATCATGTCTAATGGCTTTTGCGTTTCCCTCGTATTATTGCTTCATTTAATTGGCAAACCATAGTTTGCTCATGCACAAACGTGGGTTCCAGTATTAAAGCGAGAGTAATTCACCGCTCTTAGTATTTATGGGCCCACAAAGTTCCGTTTTAAATTAGCTTGTGTAATGTCACAAATATGTTTGGTCAGGTTATGTGTATGGCTAACAGTCAAACATTGCATTTTGAATGTGAACCCAAAACTAAAGTATGGATACGTTTTAAAACACATTAAAGAAGGATTGTTTGTTTTTACAATGTCTTTACTTTGTTGTCAGCATCATCTTGGAGTTCATGTAACACACTGCGTTGCTGTCAGTTCCTCGCCTTCATGACTTTGTCAAACACTGATGGCAAAGTCGCGGCATTCTGATTCTTAAGACGTCATTTCCATCGATAAGAAATCACCATGACAATGTATCGAAATGACAATTCTCTCAAGTAATCAGTCTCGCGTGTGACGTGTTTTCATCGAGTGTGCCTCGGATCACAGTCCATGATCGCTAGTACAAAAGCACCTCGTCCGTTCACTGAATCAGTTCTTTACAAGAGCTTCGTGTTGTGGGTTCTGAATTACGTCATGGTGTTATCATCGATTGGCATCAGCAATTCGGGATAATAGAGTTTGGAAAGGCCTCTCATGAGAGCACTGGCAAACTTTGATCTTTATCGAATACCTTTCGAAGCGGATGCTTTAAATTGTTTGCTTATGGGCTTGCTTTCAAATTACGATCGGCGACAGACACAGCACGGTAGAACTCTGGAAACCCTATAAGACACAACGCCAGAAAGGCTATCGCGATTCATTTGAAAATCCACTGTTTTGTAGTACTTCTGGGGAATGCAGTTCGTGCTAATTCTCAACAAAAACGAAGAATTACGATGATTTCCGACATTGGTAATCGTCACATCCACTTAGCTGTTTGGTATGTTGGCGCGTTTCGACCATTTTATTGGTTTCCACAAACTAAATGTATACCGTCAATTGCGTTTTTGATTAATTGTTTTGTGGTTGCCGGCCGCAGTAACTCCATTTCCATGAACATGAAAAGTTTGAACTTTGTTTTAAGACTTACTGCCTCGAACAAATATTCCCAAGACGTTGATTGCATTTTACAGTAGCGATACAGCATCCATCGACTCGTTAAATTGATGGGTGCATTTTAACGACTATATCTTTAAGGGAAGGAGACAATATTTGACTCGGCTAAAAGACTGCACCATTTCGCCAACTTTTATGGTAACAGTTTGTGGAATGAACAGGACGATAAATGACCGTCTTAATAAATATTAAATTAACGGAAAGATGATGCACAGATGTCTAATGCTCGATGTAGTACATACAGTGCCGTGCATGTCACCATATCTGTTTACGGTTTGTCTGTATTTCCTCCTGTGTCTATGTGTCTACTGCCTATAATGTTCTGTTTTTTTCCCGTTCTTGATGAAGGAATTTTTGATGGCAAAACGCTTTCTTTTCTCATGGTAAATTTCATGGAATATGTGATAATTGCAAGAACTACGGACGTTGTGACGTCGGCGACGTTGTTTAAATTATCCCCACATTCAAGCATAATTTAAGTAGAGCAAAGCCCCGCGCTTTCACAATTCAGTTATATTATGGAACGGGAACTATCGAAGTACTATTGTACACAAATAGTTTGTGTGAACTTTATTCTGTTGGCTCATTATCATGTCGTTTTTTATTTTACCACTTTAGGCCGAATTTACCTCTATTACACATCTCACTTTACAACGTCGACTTGATATGATACTGGAGATGTTACAGCGACAATTAAGAAAAATATAACGTGTCGATAAATAACGCAAGTGTATCGTGTCAATAAATAACGGGAAGCCACCAGTGTGCCGTGACAGGGCAATGTCTAACGTCACCCTTACCGCTGTGATATGTGTGAGAAGTCCCAAACATCAATCGCTGTGCATGAGCAGATCAAACACAGACCGATGTATTGACACGGCTGTGACATCATAGCTGTCTCGTCATGTCCACAGATATCCGTCTAACATCCGTGTCCTGCTCTCACATCGGCACAGTGGCGTTCGGCAAACACTTGGCGCCGACAGCGTTTCCAGGAAGTTTTCACCGATATCGCTGACAGAGACGATTCTGCTCGGGGCGTAGGATATCAACGAGTACGCATGCCCGTAATGAGTGCAACGTGACAAAGGGCAGTCAACAGAAAGTGGGGACGCATGATCGATGCTTTTCAACTATTTTTGGGACGCTGTCACGATCTTCATCGATCGTCGGGTTCCCATTTTATTTTCAAAATTCACAGACCTGAAGATGTGTGTTTTAGAGTCGTGCTAAGCATTAAAATAGGGTATAAGTGCCATCAGATCAGTAGTGCCTAAATGGAGCGTTTCTCTAATGCATTCTTATCACACATAGACAACAATCATACTCAAAATATGTTATTTTTGGAAATGTATGTTCTTATGGCGAGTTTCAACAGTAAATGGAACACGAAGATATGGAAGTGAGCAAAATGCATCTACTGCATAGGGTTAAGAACAAATTTCACAAACACTTATGATCAGAATTCTCGGCCGCCGATTCGGAAAAAAAAAACTTCATAAGAACGCCTTCTGAGATTCAACTCTTCGACAATAACATCGCGGCACATTTTAGCAGTAAGGATGACTGTCTTGTTTAAGAATCGTCAGCTCAGTCACCGTATCAAAATCGAATGACAAGGCGGTGGTATCGCAAAGGCAGTATTCTCTATTCGCTAATTGATAAATGGACTTATCGATCATAATTGATGGGGCGTACCTCATCAACAAGAAAGGTGAAAACTTGCAATTTCCCTCCGTCGGAATGTACGGAAACCGTCTTCTCCCAATCAAAGGATGCCGGTACTTTCAAAGCCCTTCTGTAAACGCGTACATACACTCATTACATTCACTTTCAATTCTGTCAGAGTAAACTTGTTAAAAGGTTTGTGTGACTATTTGAACCCACTGACTTAGTGTCAAACAAAAATTTACACGCATCGTTAGTTTCGTGTTTCGGCAACAAAAAAACGGTATCATTAAAGAGGAGTTTTCGTGAAATCAGAGGTCATATCGGTCACATGATTAATCAGTCTGACACTCTAAATACTTTCCATTAGATCAAGTAAATGTCTACGTCCACGTCACACAATCTGTAGCGCTCGTCGGCGAGTATGGACGATACACGGTTTGGCAAACATGTATTTCGTCTGGCGTGACGTATGCCAGACTGCGCATGCACTCAACATCTTCTGAGCTTGTGATTGGTTCTGTGGGTCGCGCAATCTTTCCTTTTCATCATTATTATTATCACGAAAGTTCCCGTGATCGCTATGGCAACCGGGTGCCATGACTACTGTTTTCAAAAGCTTATACTGACTCTATGACGGTGTGAGCAACAGCGTTTGAGTACTTCGTGTTACAGGTAACTCCTTAGAGCCTTTTTTCTCCCTGAAGACACACTCACAAGCAAAACCTTTCACAAAAATGAAGTATGACAAGTACTCGGCTGCGCACTGTTTTCATTTCCTTGCCAATTTCTTGAAATGCTGGCATGACAATGCGTGTAAGGAAGTCTATCATAGCCAGCCAAGCTGCACAAATTTTGAACAGGTACAAGGTGATTGCTTTGCACGTATCACATCTCTCTAGCATGCACCGGGCTTCGATGAACGAGGCAACAAACACAGCGATTAATCATTTCACAATGACAAATTCTCTCACTAAAAGTTGTGAGTTGAGAAATTGTAATGAAATATTTTTATCAGCACGCTAAGTTTCACATTACTTTTTTCACAACATCAATGGGTCGTACAAGGTTAGGTTTATGGGTAAAAGTTAGAAATTCGCTATTCTTTGACTACATAAACTCTTTTTGCGATTAGTGTTATGGTTGTACGAATATAGTTAGCGCTTCTATTACGGTAATATACATAATTTTGTCCTTAAAAACTTAAAAAGCCAAACGTTAGAAATATATTCTGTCTAACTGGATATAAAACAGTACTGGCAGCAAATTTTGTGGAGGAAATGCTATATACTGTACAGTATACAGCTTCAAAGCGTGCGTTGGCTTACTTGAGCCATAGCAGCCTTTATCGCTCCGAGGCACTGTACATGTAAATGCCCGTGAATATGTGATACATTTTCAAATGTTGAAGGCAGGGAGAAAGCTCTGGTACTTCAACGTCAAAAGGGGGTCAGAACAGGTCTACAACTGCATGATGCGGTATAGTTTTTACAACACTTTAGAGTCATCTGACGTTATTTCTTTTCAAATATTTCCCTTCCATTGTAGTTTCAACGGTAGTACAGTAATCAGTTGAACGACCACCAAAGCCAATCTAGCCAATCACGTCACATGCTATGAATTCGTATTCGCCTGTACGGGAACCGCGTGGAGAAAATGACACGTAATAAGAAATTCACTCCTGTAGGCGCATTGGAATGAGACGTCTGTGATTAAGTATACCGACATACAGGAATGATCGAATGATGGGCAAAAATGATGGATAATTGTAGGCTAAACACTCTCTAAATTCACAGTGCATTTATGTTATAATATATTTTTGCCATCGCCGATTACACGTTTTGATTGAATCTTGAAACGTGTTTAGTATTTGTCTCTCTCTTTATTTAATCCTACGGTACAGTGTTTGATTACATAAAACCAATAAACTATTATATTCAGTAATAGTGCATTAACATTGTAGGTTTACAGTATGTATATATTGTTGGTTGTTAGTTTACGGTCAAGGTAATTTTTCAATCGGAGAACTCAATCATATTTTCACACATTATAAGTTTTTATCATTTTTAAACCTTATAAACACACAGGCAAGCTGCTATCATGCACAAGAAATTACTTAAAGGTGGATTGAAATCAATTAATATGAAAAAAGTTCTTACTGTAAGGTAGTACGTGCCACGAAAGTGAAAGACTTTAACTTTTGCTCAAACTTTCCATAATGAAACTTTCATCCATTCTCTTGACAAGTGAAGAATAAATCTCAGGGGTCACAGTGCAAAGTTTGGTACTAGACAAACAACGATCTCACATTTCCCGATATTTGCAATTCAAAATGGCCGCCATTCCAGTGTTAACTCTATGGGGCAAAATAAAATTTCGATTTTCGAAAACCTATGACGCACAAAATGTTCTTACTTCAAGAGCTTTAAAATGAGCCTCCATTAACTTTAGACCAGAAAAGTATTGAAAAAAGATTGAGAGTCCAAAGGCTTGCCTCTTGAGAACCATTCTACCTTTATACTGGCGATTAAATTACAGTATAGATATCATGTGACATTTCGATGAACTCGCTGGTTTCACTAAGGAAGAACAATTAATCATTGCAGTGTGAGATGTACAAAGAAGCAAGTTAACACGGGTGCACTTAAGGTCAAATGCGTCTTGGGGACAGATATTCGGACTGTTAAACATTTACAATAGATTTTTGATCTACCACTTGCATTTTCTCCCTTTGAGTTAACACAGGGGTGGCGGCCATTTTGAATTTCAAGCGTCGGAAAATGTTGGGTTATTTGTTTCTCGCGTACCTAACGGTGACCCCTGATTCCAACTCTTGATTTCAATGAGAAAAGTTTGGGCAAGAGTTTAATTTTTTTAATTTCGAGTTGCGAACTACTAACCTTAATCATACTCTAAAACGATATATTTCTCAACAAATGGCAATTTGCAATTATGCACACTGAATTAGTGTACCCCATGAAGTAAGTTTATTTCATTATATATTTGAAAACTATTAAATTACAATATTACATTATGGTGTTGTATATTTCGAAAAACACAGTGATTGAATTAATATCGTATACAGCAATGCGGCCGTAGATGTTCAGCGAAACCGGTTCACATCGGAGCAATCCGGTTGTTATGATCCCAGTGAAGCTAATTCTCCATGCAAACGAAAATATTGCCAAGATAGTGAAAGTCACTGCATGTGAGAAGATGTCACAGGGTGGACTGCTGAACGGTTACGCACTCATAAATAAATGTAATAAAACTCTTTTGCGCCTGAAATTAGTGTCAGTTCGACGCGACACCAACTCAGAATAGCAATTTTTTCACAATACCCTTTGCCTTCGGTTGCATTGGGTTGCATTGGGTGAGTGACAAGACCCGACCTCGCTTCGCATCATTTTTGTAAAGAAGTGAATTCATATTCTTTAAAATTCATTACACAAGATTGCGTCATCTACCGTATCCTTTAAGGTGGAAAACGGAAATAAGGAATCATGCATATGGCCATGGTAACCTGTTTTTAAGGTAGGATGCATCTCGGTACAGATATTTAGACTCTATAACATTTGCCATACATTTTTGCTACCGAGTGAACATGCACGTGTTGGGGCTCTTTTGAAGTCAGTGGGGTAAATTAGGGAGGGCGGCCATTTTAAATTTCAAATGACAATGAATATTTGCGTCGTGACCCCTGATTTTTCGCAGTTCACTGAAGGTTTTTGCTATTTAAGGTAGTATGCGCCTCGAAAGTTAGGCTTAAACTTTAGCTCAAACTTTCCTCAGTGAATATTTCAACTATTCTCTTTCAAAATCAAGAATAAACAGTCGAAGGTCACCCTGCAAATTTTGGTACTAGAGAAAGAAATTACCCAAGATATACCGAGATTTGAAATTCAAAATGGCCACCATGCCTGTGTTAACTCTATGGGGAAAATAACATTTTCGACTTTCGAAAAACTAAGAGGGTGAAAATTCTTTTTTAAACCAACAGCTTTAAAATGAGCCCCACAAGCAGTAGCTAAGATAAGAAAAAGAATTGTAAAAGTTTGAGAGTCCGAATATCTGTCACCGCATTCTATCTTTAA
Source organism: Ptychodera flava (assembly GCF_041260155.1). NCBI lineage: Eukaryota > Metazoa > Hemichordata > Enteropneusta > Ptychoderidae > Ptychodera > Ptychodera flava. The sequence continues at coordinate 17,492,659 of NC_091948.1, read as the reverse complement.
GGGCAATTTCCGCACAATGAACTCGTGGTCTGTTGTGCCATTTGCTTGTCACGCTTTTGCGTCGATATATCTGACAGGTACAAACACGTCTTGTCCGAAGTTTCCAATGCAATCGCAGGAAATCGACCCAATTTCAAAATGATGAAATCAAATGCAAATCTCGAAGAATCGCAGCGTGTTACGAAAACGGTTTCATTCAAACGCATTATCATGAACTTTGGCAAAAAATGGAAAATTTGGAACGTGGAGAGCGTCTTTCAAAACTGCAGAGCGTTTAAAGGCAATTCCAAGAACCCACGACACGCTATTAGTAAAAATGTTATTTGAGTGCTGCGAACAATTTGGGAATTATTGTGAAAGCACGACATGAAGGAAGAGGGGGAAAAATCGCGAATATGGGAATCGTGCGCATTGGTGAAATTTGAAAAGCGTTGACTTCTTCAAGTGAATAACGAGACAACGGCGAAATTGAACTAACAGAGAAACATCGCTCACTGCTCACGCAACCTGTGGAAATTTTCGCTCGAGAAGCAATAGCTGCCACAATAGCGCTTCCGTGAAAAGTCTATACGGAGAAACAGCATCATCACCGCAACTTGCTTGGTTTCCATGGCGATATGGCGTGGGCATTTAAAAAGGCTTTTACAATTTGTTACAGGAGATCGTACAGACGATGCGTCGTCTTGAAAAACCTAAATGCATGTATTTTCAGAATATGCGTCCTGTTTGACGGCTCTGCCAATGCCCTAAGAGTTGAGTGGAACGGACATGTACAAAATTCAATCAATAAATAGCAGACCATACAGGCTAATAGCCAACAGAAACGAAGAATTCAAAATTCTCCACATATGACTCAATCTCTTTAAAAAGTGGGGGATTGTTTTTGAAATCTTGTCAGTATTCCATTCATGATTCAACAAAGGTGTCTCAAGACGTCCTACGAAGACATAAGTACAGGTATACATGTAGGACAAAACGATCCCGGACAATGCTGCACGGAGGAAACATTAAGTCGAAACATTTCAAGCTTCGATAAGAAACACCTCCAGGTTTTGGACACGTTTCTTTAGTTTGAAGCCGTAGACAAGAGATGGAAATAAAAGAAACCCAAGCCCCTGTTCTTTCTCTTGCCGAGAAACAATGGTTAACGTTGTATCACATTTACACCGGCAAAATCAGCACTTTGATGTGACATCCTTTCGCGGACGAACTGCTCGGATATTACCTTGATTACGTGGCTGGTGGTCATTAGATTTCGTATATGTATTTTACAATATCGTCGATCAAATCAGTCTTATATACGCTTGCCTACTTAAATTGATATACTGGCAACGCGATTCGCTAAATTGGTTATTTGGCCTGGCGTCAAGGCTTTACAGACTTTTTTACTGCTAATTTAAAGAAATTGATAAATAGGGACGGTAAATCAATCTACCTACTGGCTTCCTATTTCAATCCGAGAAAACAAATGACGCGGTAAAGATAGTTTGACTTGGTTAAAAACCGTCATTATACGTGATGTGTGTGGTGCGTGAATGGCTGTGCATCATTTGGATGTTAAAATAGACGGAGATATTATAAACCTAAAAGAATCGCGTAAAATACGTATGTGGGACTGAAACCCCTACCGTCAGTCATTCTTGCAGTCCTTTGTCTCGCAACGTTTTCGATGATACATGTCTGCATATCTTAGGATAATGGCAGCTGTTAGACAGCCGAGGCAATTTCGGGATAGCATCGCTCAAAATGTTTTTACAGCTTTATTTAGGTGGCAGGCCTGATTAATAAAGCTCAATGTACTCACGGAACAAAGCAGGTTACAATGCAGCCATAATATGGTGATGCGTTATTACGTGACAAATGAACTGGGCGTGGCAATGATTACAACACGTCACAGCTCTTAAATATTGTTCATAACAAGCAAAGAACCATTTCAATTCCCCGGACAACCTCCCTTCTTTCATTTAGTTACAAATCAATCGGCCGTATAGGACCAACCCCAGACTTTCATAAACGTATTCTTCAATATTTCTATATCAAACGCTGATGTTGTAGCGATTGCGCGGGATGTAAATTAAATAGGTATGTCATAGCGATGGCGCACAATCGTCAACGACACACTCCGTGTAGAATATGATATTTGTCATATTCTAGCACTGCATCTGACGAGAAACATTGTGAATATTACGCCAGCAACTTTCCTCACACTTTTTAAATTTAACATGGACTTTTTGTGGATGATATTTCTTGTTTTGTTTCAACACAATCATCTCTTTCGACCGTCACAAAAGCAGTATGCTATGCAATGTAATTTGTTTGATGCACAGCAATTTACTTGAATTCCAAATAGTGGTTGTACTACTGAGTAGACTTCGTGTCCTTTAAATTATCACTGTTATCATTTTTGGACTCTAAACACCTTTATTTGTGATTTTATTGTACCGACTTCCGTTTTGTTACCTACAATCATGCGCATGCAGGTTCTTTTCTTTCTCTTCTTGATTCCTTCACTGATAAATATGATGAGACTAAAAACCGAGAACTGTTTTGAATTTCAAATATCGGTAAATTTGGGGTAATTTGTTTCCTCAGTACCAAACTTTACACGGTGATCCCAATTTTTTATTTTTTTGTAAGAGCATGGTTGAAAGATTTATTGAGCAAAGTTTGAGCAAAAGTTTACGTCTTTCACTTTCAGGACGCATACTATAATTACTTTATTGGCACTCTTTACCCTAAGGAAAGGGTAAACATCGTCATACATATAGACTTCAAAGAAGCAATACAATGAGTAGCCTGCATGTATATATTTTCAGGTAAAAGCTGGCCGATAGGGCCGTATTCTTCAAAAGGGTTTTGAAATAATGAAAATACCGACAAGTCACCTAAGGTCTTGAGTGTTTCGTTTAGGATTCGTTATTTTATTCATGGATACCAAGATACCAAATTTACATGGTCAGCGATACCGACATCAACAGTTTCTTGTGTAGACTAACTGTTTTGGGATGTGGAATTGATCGTAGGCATTGCTTTAACGTTCAACATTGAGCAAAGCATGCACAGTGATAAGCTATATTCGTGTAGAAAGATTTTCAGTGTCACCCTTCAAGAGTTGCATTTGATTTTCATCCAAAGAAAATGCCCTTGAAAGTGTGAGTAAGTGCCGGCGAAATACTAAAAATCAAACAAACAAAAGACGGCATTTCACACAAGGCCGCATACATGACATGTAATCGGAGTTGAACTGGTTTGCACAGCTGGCCCTTGGACTCAGCATTACAGATGTAATACATTTATTGGGCATAATTACAGTTTAATAATACTTCAATTCACCAACAGTTGTGTAAATAGACGACTCCGCAGAAGTGTAACCTTATTTTAGCCGTCCACAAAATAAGGAAAATACGACCTTTTAGTCAGAAGTGTGAAAGTTATTCTCTACTCGACAGGCGAGCAATACAACGCTGAAGGGAAAGGTGGATATACCTTAATTGAGTAATGTATGTGTGTTACTTCTGTATAGCAATTTCTGCACTTTAAATCCTATTTTACACTCACACCGATAACACAGATTTGGTTTTATCAAAACAGGGAAATTAAAAACATGTTTTTTACATCTAAAAGTAGTCGATAGGTTAAAACTCTGTTCGGTGGCTCGCAGACAGTATCGAGATAAAACCGATCACTATAAATCCCCACCGGTGGGAAAGGGTGTAGGTTGGAATTCCAAACGTTCTGATTTTGCACAGAGACGTCTGAAGCACCCATTCAGCATGGCGACCGTTGTACAGGAGTTACACAATCGACCGTCTGCCTGTAATTGGGGGTTTTCCTGAACAGAATCAAGAGCAACTGGTAATTTCAGATTTCATCGCACCTGCCCACGCATGATGTTGTTGTTGTTGCTGAACACATTGGCGTCATGTGACATGATGAATACAGGGATACATTCAAGTTTATTTCTTGCAATTTCACCGTTGAAATGACATGGGAAGGAGTTTATTGGGCTCCCCCATATACGATACAGGCAGTATCGGAAAATTTATGGAAACAGTACCTTTCTCCTGTTTAGCTTTGTATGCCAAGGTGTGTTGGTGGTTTCAATGTACAGTTATCTCCACAGAGGATTGCTTGTAAAGCGTATTTCATACTATAGTTGAAAAGGCTTTCGCCACATTCATGGTTATAGAAAGCTATCACGGTCGCTTCAGCCGGTACACTAATGGGTTTGTTATTGTCGTCTATCGTGATTTACGTGTAAGAGGGTGTAACATTTTATTTATTACATCCTCGCTGTTAAATTCTAAATGAGCTACGATCATTTCACAAGTGAAAGTGTTGTTACTAGTAACGCTAAAATAAATTAATTGAGTGTTATCAAATACATTGTCTTCATATCATAACCGTTTCCCCAGCGTGTTTCAATTCTTCAAGTTCGATGTTTTCCCTGGTGCAATGAAAGCTGCTGAACATGATGAGGTATATTTTTCGCGCCACAGATTGAAGTCTATACGCGACGCCGAAACGACCGCGTGTTCGAGTTTTTACAGGTTCCCGAGATCAAAACGGTCTGAGGAAAAGTACAGGCTCTTAAATATACAGTGCATATTTCAAAGTCTTAGTCGCTACTTATTCGAGCAAAGTCATCTGTTCTGAGCACTTTGTTGCTAATGCAGTATTCACTTCAAATGCGTGCATAGCATATCTTCCTGTCTGAGCTGGTCACTTCCAGAAGGTCAGAAGTCGCCCCGTCAGGATTTTCAGTTCCAACAGCTGCTACTAACTGCTGCCAATAATCTGGCCGTGACGAAGCATCTTAATAAGACAACATCACATGCATTTGGTTCCTCGGCGACTGAAACATCGAGGTGACGTCACGTTACCGGGGCCATTACATTGCCTTTACTTTCTCCGTACGACCCTATGCCCGCTGATGAGTTTGATTGCCTGTAAAATACACTACGAACAAGGCACTTTTTTTTCTAACAAATAACTCTATTTCACCGGTGCATTTAGGCTACCTACTACACATCCCCTTTTCACGAACGAATAGTACAAGAGATGAGTTTAGACAACGTACATCGTAAGTGGGCGAACTCGTATTCCATTTCGGCTGAAGATAGTATTCTCGCGAGTGTGGCACAGGTTTCTCCGTTGTCGGAGAGTGAACCTGTATTCTCGCGAGAGTTGCGTGTACATCTGCTTAACAAGCCTTTTTGTCGTGTTTGGTTAAATTCTGTTCTTAGATACACGGCACTGACAACATTTTCATTTGTTATAAGCGCTGATGACCGTAGGCGTTCTGATAAGCGTGGAACAAAGTAAGCTATGCGATTGAGGTCTTTGGGAGAGTATACGCTCCGATAACCATGTACAGATAACCCGTACAAAGTAAAACTCACTGGGGTGCGTAGGCAACAGAGCGCTTGTGATATGTGCGCACAAACCTCGCCGTCCTTTGTCAAGCCAACCGACTAATAGTTGTTTTATATGTTGACAAAGCCATCATAGTCGATGAACACTGGATGCAGCGAATGGAAATTAATGAAAGCATAAGGGTTATTGTGTTCGCGATGCTATGATTAGAATAGGTGATCTATAAACACTGTCCTTGAAATTAGATCAAAGGTAACGGAACCTTAATAGTGATGAGAAATAGATGGTTCAAACGCCTTTCTACCTTACAATTTGCGAATCGCGCCACCTTTCAATCAAAACCGTGGCATGCGATAATTGACATAATGTGCGGAAATTAAAAAACGGAAATCTTCGAACCAAAGTTGTTCCGATTTAATAATTATTAGCATGGGATATTTTAAGGCAGAGAGAAATGTTTTCGCGATCAAGTGTTGCCGCTTCTTTTCACTGGCAGGTACAAACTTTGGTCTTTACTCAGCGGTAACATTATTGTACCCATAAATGGCTATTTTGAAGTTATTGCTCACACGTAGAGATAAAAGTATAGCTTTTCCTTTACATTCGGTTCATAAATCTTGGAGACATTTAATCAACATTTGACTTCGTAAGCTACAAATAGCAACGTATTGCTTGACATTCAATGAGAATCGAAGCATGTGTGGGTAACGGTCTTGAAAACGATGCTTACAAGGATAATGAAAACAGGTTACTGTAGCAACCAATAAAATTCGTAAAGTCGAAGTTTACCCCAACCTGACACACGTTGTACAATGTAGCTGTTGTTTCAATATGCTCTGCCAGTCGTTCCGGAAACCTGGCACCACAACAAACCAGAAGGTTCAAGATAACCCCGTTTATTTGTTTGTCGGACCTTCAAATTATTTGCCTTGAATGATAATAATTATTTGGACCTGTTTTGATGTCATATCGCGAAGATGCAAATTTATAGTAACAGTCACTCTTACCTGATCATCCAATGTGAAATTCTTGTAACGTTCTGATTAAGGCAACTGTTGTCACTTCTAGAACCAAACTTCTGACTCACACCCTGAAACCAGAGACGTATTGAATAAGTGACGTCGACGAGGACTTTGGAACGACATCTAATGAACTAGGTTTGAATGAGGGTCGTCTACCCTTGATTTTACTGTGCAATATGAAATCCTAATGAATTTTAGCCCCGAACTGCTCTGCCCCAGCAGAACGCTCTATTAGTAACAGAACACCATCCGACGACGGTCTATATGCGAATGTAATAAGGAACTCAGGTTTACATGACGCGATCTCGTTTACACATTTGACATTCACAGAAACAGGTGGTGCTTACTCTATGCTTTTACTCAGAAGACCTGTCTGAAACATAATGCGGCAGTATTGATTGTGGAGATGTGCTGTGGCTATAGCATGGATCATTTCGGGATTCTGATAACCTCGATATTCTCAAAAGCTCCAAGATATTTTAGAACAATGATGAGGGGAGTTCATTTACCGTGGCTTTTAACCCGCGACGTCCTGAAACATCCAAAATGAAAAAACCGAGTTTCACTTATATTCATAATATCAAGAAGAGCAACAAGTAACACATTTCGGTGAGGGATTTGATGGCAGATTCAGAGTATCAATTGTTGGTTTCGAGAAAGTGGCACAGATCGTGAGACGATGAACAAAATATTTTAGAGACGAATAGTGTTGCAGGATCTTTCTGTCGACTGTACGGAAACAGAAACTCATGTTTAGACTAGTGATGGCTTTCAAATTGTAATCATGTGGAGCTTGGCATGTATGTTGGAATAATATCACTTATTGTTCCGTTATTACCTCGTCGCACTGCGAAATGACTCGCAACGTTAATAGCAATAGTTATGCCGGTAATTCAAACGCTTTGTCAATATGGAGCGAATTATATATCCCCAAACACAAACATTTACAAATGTATACGCTGAATATTTCGAAGTGTTTAAATAGTGTGTACCAAATTATGAACAGAAGCTTCGTAGCAAATTAGAATGTTGTCGATAAGCTATTTATGGCGTTTTACAATTCCGTATGTCATCCTTGATGCTGGCTACGCACTGAGAAAAAATCCATTCGGCGTCGAAGTTGGCTAGCCATTCTAAAAATGTCCACGACTCGACTGTGATTATATCAGATTCCTGTCGTGTGCGATAATTTACATACACACAAAGAAGGTGGTAAATTGTCAACGGAGGGGAGGTTTCTCGCCTTATTTCTAATCAGGCGTTACCTTATCCGGTGAATTACAACTATTTTTGATAATTAAAAGACACGAAGACATGCACGGCATGAACATTTCCATCGGGACCCTCATTGCAAGATATATCCTCCAGCATAACCATCGCCAGCTCCTGCCAATGATGTAGCTATGACATTTATAAAATAATGATGACTGACATGAGTCTTTAAATAGGTCCATCGTCTGTCTCGGTCATCGAATATGTACAACATCACTGCATTGGCTTAAAACTCAAGATTATGCTGAAAATAAATTTCGGAATAAAGTGATGATGGCATTGTGACAAATGACATCAGTGTGTCTGTATATTGCATTACTTCATCGTTATTTGCACAAATATAAGTCGTCAAATAAACGTTTCTCACATAGGGTTTGGCCTCGCCCCAACATTGTCAATATTCTTACTCGTCTAAGAAGTGACTATAATCTATGGAGAAAACTATTCACGAACCTCTTTTGCACGGCTGGCGATCTACGTGCAGTTTCCAGAAACCCAATAACACTGTCAAACAGCATACTCTTTCCAAAACATATGTTAGAAAACTTGTAAAAGTCAGAGCGGAAATGCTAGCGAGTTGTTTATATACATATTATTGACTTTTATCAGATACGAACATTGATTTTTATATGATTTCATCAACGCCGTTGAAAATATGCTACTGTAGTTTTGAAATATAGCGTTCATAACATCAACCCCCATCTTAAATAAAAGAACAGCATCCATGCCTTTTTTAGATTCTGATTTCAAATAAAGTCATTTTACTGATTGGCATTTTAGAAAAGCAGCCCGGAACAAAATCGACGTCCGTAAATAAAGGCTACAAATGAAACCATCGCTACCTGCCGATCGAAATATTTGAGTCTGCCATTTTTCGTCAACCATGGTAAAACATTGTGCGGTTGAATAGGAGGAATGATCATCAAATCATGACGTGACGTAGTCAACCAGAACAATCGGCCGTCAATTCTGTACTCATTTCAAATCACATTTTGTCGAGGAAGGGTCGAACGCTGCAGGTAACTTACACACCAACTGCACGTGTATTCCCATTGAGAAACAATATTAATTACCGTCTATTTGATCATATGCATGCCGCAATATGGGCGTACATTACATGTAAGACAAAGTCCCGCTATTTTCTGGTATTATTTATTTGTACCATGTAATACTCGAGATAACACACTCGACAACCTCACTTCATTGAACTATGCAGTCCAGAAACAGATAATTATCTCAGGCGAAAAAGCTTCCGAGATGGCCTCGATAGGCGTTCTAACAAATGCCCCATTCTGCGATAATGGATAAGCACATGCAGTTAGTTCGTTTGAACACAACATTGTTCATTTGTATGGGCGTGATGTTTCCGACAATTTCCACATCATTTCACCGCCCGCAGATCGTACACATTCAAAGAGCCCGCGACGTTACCACAGGCAGAATGATTTAACACATTTAAAAAATAGATACCTTGGTATTTTCTTTAAGCGGCTTGTTCATTATTCATGCACTGAATAAATGAATGCTACAATTCTTTATCCCAGCGACGTGTATTTAAAAACTTACGTATTAGATGCATTATCTGGACTAACGTGAACGTCCCAATTTTTAACAGTCCATTTGTGCTATCTGTGATCTGCTTATGTGTACCTTCAATATCACAGCATTGAATCTGGAGAATGCGGTGTACCATAATTGCCTCAGAATACACAAACTGTCGTTAGCTTTAAACAGCATACGCTCGGAAAAGTTATCGGTCGTAGGACACATCACCACAGTGCCGACAAAATTTGTTATTTGTCTGAGGTAAAACAAAGCGGGTCAGACGAGTCGATAACATTTTCTTTACATTTCTAGTATTTCTCTTTCTGCCACTGCTATTCCCAAGTGATTTATGATGATGTTATAGTGAATCTTGAAGGCCAAATCAATAGCAAGATATTGGTTAGTATGTTGGTGGTAACGAATTGGTAAATGCCATACACTGAGGAAAATCGGTATCGATTATTTGCTGCCTACATAATCTTCCGATATGCATTTTTCCTATGATATTTAACACAGAAAGGCATTAGACTGGATTGTGCCAGATACACCTTTGATTGGCTCGAGTCACAAAGGGGGAACTCGCAGGGAACAGACAGGTAGAACATGGTATGATTGTAACAAGCCGAAAGCTTACCGAAAAAGTTGTGCCCGGTAATCAAATCAAGAGCACGGAATAACGCCGCCATACACCCCTGCATTGAGCACTGCCTCGGATGCTGTGATTTGAGTCGCTTGGGTATAGTCAGTCGGTAATGTCATCTTCAACCTTACAAACACATACTGCGGCAGAAGCTCGGTATTTCAACTCCTTCACCTATCGCGCTGCTTTCCATAATTTATTCATGTCTCACGAAAGGAAAAACATTAAAGAGACCAGACAAAAACGTTGACATTTGGAGCATGGAAGACGCTTACATTCGGGGCCGTATAAATGTTACTGCCAAATAAATGCCTACGACTTCCAGGTGAAGGTGTGAAGCCTTAACATCGAGGATTTTGGCCATAGGCATAAAGCATTCATCTTTTATAAGTGTGCTCCAAATTCCCAAGCACTCGAATGAGAAAAACAGAGATAGAGCAACTTGACAGTTTTCTCTCATGGGACCTGCGGCTAGGTTTATAATAAAATATTATAACTTCCTTGGCATTACCGATAAAGTCTAAATTACTGTTGTAAATATTTTTAGCATCCGAAGCAATACACCCTTGCAGCAGCTCATAATCAGAAAGTCATGTATTTTTTAACGTCATCACGTTCGTCTTGCCTGAGTCAAGCAAATGAGCATTTCCACTGACGCTTTTTTAAGTGGCTTCTATCCCAAAAGATCGCACTGTGATAAATACAATTTTTACAACTGTAACAAACTCGCCCAGTTGCTAAACAACTGTACGGATACCTTGTTGCAAACCAGCGATGTATCCAACACGAAGAATTTATTGGCAAAACAATACAATGGTGCGATTGAAGTAGGCATCATTAGAGAAGTCTGAGCTATATGTTAGCGCTCTTCCCGATTTCCAATACTCACGGTATGTAATGGCTAGTTTCAATTGATCTGGAATCACCTCAGAAATGAGCAAATATTTACGGAGTCTATGACGCAGTGAAGGTTTACGTTGTTATTATTATCCGAGGTAGTATGCGCCTCGAAAGTGAAAGACTTAAACTTTTGCTCAAATTTTCCTAAAGGAATATTTCAAGCATTCTCTTTCAAAATCAAGAATAAAAATCGGGTGTCACCGTGAAAATTTTGGAACTAGAGAAACAAATTACCCATGATTTACCGATATTTGAAATTCAAGATGGCCGCCATCCCTATGTCAACTCTATGGAGAAAAATAAAATTGTCGATTTTCAAAAAAATAAGACGGTAAAAGTTTTTCTTATTCAAAGGGCTTCAAAATGAACCCCCACAAGTGGTACATCAGAAAAGAATTGAAAAAGTTTGAGAGTCCAAACATCTATCCCCGAGGCGCGTACTACCTTAAGGATCTTGCTGTACGGAGTACGCAGACTGTGTATTTTCGGCACGTTAATGAAAAAAAGGAGACAAATGGTCAATTTGATAGTCCCGTACTAACACGTGATTTCTCACCGAGTCAAACGTTCTATGCCAAAAGCTGGTATTCACCGAAGACCTGAAAATACGATATTGGAACTTCGAAATATCAATAACATCTAAGCTAATTGTTCACATCTCTTGTATCACCAATGTCAGAAACGCCTCTTATACGGTGCTCATATATGCAATTTTTTTTGTTGATGTAAAATTCTTGGCCGTCTTCTTATATTTGATTCAAAACTTGGAGACAAGATGAAAAGATTGAAAAAATATGACTCAGGGTCACTTTTCTCCTTTTTATGCACCAACTTTTCTGCGACTTATCGGGCCTGGTATCTATTCTGAGTATGCGAAGGTTTCGAGTAAAACTTGTCTTGTTTCAATATTTAAATAAGACTAACATTAGTTATCACCATAGTAATTGATGTGTAAATCGTTTATTTGATAAAATTATGATACTGATTAATTGAGAGATATTTTCTCAGGGGGAAACGTTATTCACCGTGATTATGCGCCTTTTAACTTCTTTTTAAAAAACGCTTTCTTTGCAGTTTCTAAATTGCAAGAGCGAAGTGTTTATTTAAGCTAAATCTCTGGTGTTAATATTTACATTATGATGAATTACCCCAATTTCCGATTGAACTCGTGGTTATTATGTGCACATTTAGCTTACTTACTCATCATTTGGTTGAATGGTTCATCAAAGAGATTTATCGTCAGTGAGATTATCTTGCTTAACTAGGCTACTTTCTTTTATGCAGTATATATATACACACGACATTTTCACTGCGACACGACCCAGTCCCCATTCAAATATGCTCAAATCGTTCATCCTTGGTGAATAATTACGTTATCCGCGGGGAGCGGGGACATGATTTCCCGGCAGATGCATCTGTCGGAAATTACAGAACTGTCATAACCTTCGAGAACAGGTACAATGCCGGTTGCCTTAATCAAGTTAAGACTTTTGTATTCTTTTGCTTGTCTCGTAATGAAATTTTGCGTCGGCAAGATTGCATGGAATGATAATGACTTAAAACCTATCTGAAATTTGGCAATAATCTAAGTGTAAACATATCTTGCCTATTTTTGAATAACGTCAGAAATTTTCCATGCATGAATCAAAAATTGTTGCTTCCAGTGTACGATGTAGCTGACAAGTTCTTAATAGTTTTGAAACGCCTAGAGGAAAATCAAAGACATTACAGGTACAATGGATTGATTAAGACGAGCTATAGGCCGGCGTTGATTGGGCCGTGCAAATAATTCAACGATTCTTAAAATGCCAAATCCCTACATTCACTCAATCAAATATCTCAATTTATTTCAGCCGCGGGTTCGAAATGCCAATCAAACTCACTCTTATTACTGCTGCAGTGAAGGAAAACGGAACAAGCGATTTGGTTAATCGTTGTTCCTCATTTTGAAGGGTATTCAGAGGCGTTCACCAAGGGTATTCACATACTCTTTTGCTCCGAAATGATCACATGCTCACAATCTGAACTACATTGACTGTAGTTTCTGGCGCTCCTCTAATGAAACATTATGGCTTCCTTACCTGACTCGCGTGAACCGAATGCAGCGATGTAGAAGTTTAATTTTCATAGACACGTCGGCGCCAGGCTGACTCTCGGTGATAAAAATGTGTCGATTTCAGGATATTTTAATAATACAAAGATCACAAGATTTATGTTTGTAAAAGAAAGTGCGTTAAAAGTGGTTGACTTTTGAATGCAAAGGAGAGTGAAATAGTGGGAATATAGTTTGGTCACTTGCAACAAAACTTAGCGAACAACGTCCCCGATGACTGCCCACGTTTCGATTAAAATTCTTCCCGCTGTAAATGACCTACTGGCATATATACCTGAAGGTCAATTCATGTCTGCCACGTTCAGAATGTTTTCAATTTGTCAGATCGACATCACGCTGTGAGACGAAATGCGCCCTGAAATGACCGTGATTCCGGAGTTCGCGTATTTGTGAAATTTTAATCTTGACTAATCGGAGGCTGTGTATGATAGAAGGTCAGTGTCACATCCCCGAGACGCTTTACTCATCCACATTTCACTGCCTAAACCCACCTCAGTTCGAACTTGTAATGTTGTTACAAATGAAAAACTCTATTTGATATTCAAAATCTTATTTGCTCTATTGTCTACGTTATGTCAAAATTAATACATGTTTGGCGACTCCGTTGGAGTCGTGACTTGTGGGGGCTTTCGTTTTTCCTCGTAAAAGGCATGGTTACTTTGAGAATGATGATGTTTTTGACTGTCTGTGAGGCCGCCTCATGCTTGGTTTTGTGCGTTATATTAGCACGTCGCCGGTGATGTCTGCGGGGAGAATTTGAACAAAGCTTACTATTATTGAGAATGACATTCGGATTGGAGTTTTCTGCTCACCGAGTTTCGCTTGAGGAGAAGATATTAGTCGCTGATACAGTCCTTACTCTCTTAGCGACAATGTAAATTTGGTTCAAAAGGACCCCCACCCACCCAACCACCGAAGTTGGACAAGGTCGTTTGCTCTCATATGTGAACGTCCCTCACGGGCGCACGACTCGTAATAAACAAGATTTTCTCTATGTACACTTGCTATGCAAAGTGCAAAAAACGTCCTTTCAAGTAGAAAGCGGTTGCCATCACCTTTCAGTAAGCGTACACTGCTAAAAGGGTAGAAACCTCTAGTGAAAAGATAACTATTATTTACACCCAGACTATTCTTTAATACAGAGTTTTGTAGAGATGCTAAGAAGAAAGTGGGGAATACTTGCCACACGCCAATCATGGAAAAATAAAAAATTCACTTACTGCCAGGATATAGTGTTTAATTTATATGAAGTATCTAAGTGTTTTTAAAAAGTGGGTAAATCTACCTGCCACAAACAATCAGCGTCACAATCATATCATTTACTGTTATACTATTGAGAGAAAAGTATTATGCAGTTTTTCTTTCAACACACTCTCTCTCTCTCTCTCTCTCTCTCTCTCTCTCTCTCTCTCTCTCTCTCTCTCTCTTTCTCTCTCCTCTCTCCTCCTCTCTCTCTCTCTCTCTCTCTCTCTCTCTCCTCTATCATGAATTATTCCTTTGACACTTTGACACGATAAATACTTAACCTTTTTACATATTCTGAACAGCAACTATTCCATATCTTTTAAATCCCATGCTTTGAATCTTGTGTTATACTTTTAAGTCGCGATCAATTGATATTTTGTGACTGGCACGATTTTCTGAAACAGCATTTGCAGCAAACATTGCGCCGACACTTAATGAAAAAAGCAGCACGCCGAATCAATGAAGCAGTTCACACAACGATCCGATGGTAAAGTGTTTCATACGTTCAGCGGCGGATCTCTAATGTTGCCGATGTTTCTTCTATTTACACTTTTCCGTTCATTGCGTTTGTAAGCATTCTATCAAACAATCAGTATTTCTGTTTTTGTATCATTGAGTTGAAATCAATAGCTTCTGGTCAATATAATGCTTGGCGTAGTCAGCGTTTACGTTCGATTTCCGCAAGCAGCCATATTCTGAAATCAGCGTCACTACGCCAACACCTTCACAATCACGCAGTGTCCATTCTTTGCGTGTTGCACATTCTTTTACATGAAAAGAGTAGCTCAGCTTTGTCTAATATTGCGCCTGAAGTTAACAAAAACGGACAACTACTTCGCAGAATGTTCAAAAAGTTAACAAAAAAAACAACGTAAAATTTTGGTTTACCCTTTTCATGGATCTAACTCAGGTGTGAATTGCAAAATCCAATACCGATCGACTTGAATGTTTCAAGTTAAGTGTGGAGTAATTATCACATCACTGATATAGACTAACTGTCCAGTGAAACCTCTTTAATCGACTGCTTCAAGTCGCTCTTTGAAGACCAACAGATGTTTTGCGTAAGCAAGATTCCCTCGGGAAGTTGGCGCCAAGTCGTCACACGATCGGTAATTCACTTTTAATTACACGTCTCTCCGCGATGTACGTACGTAATGGAATAAAACGTCAATGGGTGAAACTTGTTGCATTCGTTTCTGATTCACGAAGACTGCCCCTCTTTGATCTTATTAATTCCATGATCGAAACTTCGAAACTAGATTATTTAATCAGTTATCACCGAGATATGTTGAATAAAGCAAATACTGAACATGATGTATCTAATTCTGTTTGAATAATGAAATGTTTTCGAAGAACAGAGAGAAGAGTGATTTCGTCCTTATGATTGAGACTGCTTCGTATACGTATACCAGCGTCTTCAAAATGAGTTCTAGCTTTTCAATCAAAAATACCCGCCCGTGAATTTCAGGTAAAAGTAAAACACAGACTGCGTATTTTTTATTTTCAGCCATATTAATATGACTTGGTTGGACGCAACGGCAATTGTTTGGTGTATAGCGACATTTAGAAATTCAATGTCCAAAATTGTTTGGACTACATGGTCTAAGTGTCGTCAAAATTATGAGTTTACTCCTAAAGATACCTTTTGCAAGCACATTTCTATTGTCCCGAGTCATTTTGTCCATGTTCATAGAGCTATGGACGAAATGACTTTACTAGTCAAAACACTTTCATGGCCTGTGGCAGGTTTTCGAACTCTGTATCCCAGTTTACAAAGCTGTAAAGGAAATCGTTGCCATGGTGACTTGAACCAGTATGCTTACAAAGGTTTCAAACAGTACAGCACTGTTTAAAATTGCCCCTATGGACGACTTGTTCCATATTTTCCATCGCGCCTGAATGATTTTATTCTAGCATTTTCTCTTATGTGTATTGGTTAAGCGACAAGAAATTTCCTGCCTGGTTGATATCACTCGGTCCGACTCAACGGCATCCATTTGGTGTTGCACTGCCGCCCGGATCCATCTCCATGGAAACCAGCAAGTACCTCCCACACACTAACGGGTCAGAAGACCGAAACCAAAGTCGTAATTTAGGTCAGTTTGTAAGCTGAAGTAATACACAGGGTCATACAAGAAAAAGCCCCATGGTGCCGCAGCCCAAAGTTTATGCTTTTTTTTAAAAGAAACTATACAAATAATTACTTTTCGTGTTAGTCTCTCAAAAATCTTCCGATGCAATCTCTTAGGTAACACTAAAATACTTCATCAAATTTAAGTGGCACTGTCGTGCGTACGAACATCTGGCAACTGGATCCTATTTTCTTCTCCTTTGACACACACGCAATGATACATATGCCTTGTATATAAATTCGTCCCGCAAACCGTGTGGAAAGCTTGACGACCATTAACCCTTTTTTGATGGGAACTTTGTGCCGTGCTACTATGTTACTAGGGTTCAATATTTTTTCGTCATTGAAATGTTACCAAAGTTCACTTCAGCAAAGTGCAAAAGTCGTTTTTTTTGTGAAAATGATAGATGCACCATTCATATTGAGGTAAAAATCCCACAAAGAGACGGGCTTTGGAATTGCCGTGACCTTTAAAAGCTCGAAATCAAAATGTCGTGTTCGATTGTGATCGATTTCAAACACCCGGAACTGGTGAAGACAGCTTTCCCTGGTAATTTACGTAACACAACTCTGAGAGTTGTGACAGTGAATACTAACTTACGATTTAAGTATGCACTATGACTAATTTCATGGGCTCTCGATATCGCAAATTTAAATATGTATTAGCGAGATTTAAACTGCTAAATGAAGCGTGTAGAATTTCGACAAGTCCACCTACCTGTTAAGAGGAGCGGCCATACGCTTTCTTCTAACGGGGGAATGGGAGTGTACGCAACGTCGCGAAGTCGACACGATAATGTGTGGGTAGGTTAATATCGTTGGTGGCGTGTCACCGCAACTGTACTGAAATTTCAGACTCTGGACTCAACCACGTCACATAGAGGGATGCAAGCAACAACCTAATCAGCAGCAACGCTGAATTTTTGGGCGGAGATCATGCCTGGAAGTCTAGAAGTATAATATAATTTGTCTATATTTTTTGTTAAGATCTTTATCTGTCGCAAAAGAATCAGATAAAATCGGGGAAAAGTACATGTAATATGTGAATCAAGACAATTAATAATTTAGCAGACTAATTGAAATAAAAAATCTAGCACATCTGTGGCATGACGACTTAGGCAAAGCCGTTGTAGTGTTCAATGCACAATACTTGGAAACCCCATTGTCAAATATGGAATTCTGAAAAACCTGTTATCACGACCGATTAATGCAACTCGCGATAATCGAGGTAATGACATGCTAGCCTGTAACGCGCATTGTCATTCAAATCACTTTGTCCAGTTTCATTTCCTCAACAGCAAATCAGCAGTCACAGCAGCCTGATCCTATCCAGTACGCATCTGCCATTGCGCAACAAGCTTCCACTTCTCCGTATGATCTTTTCGGAAGGCAAAAGCGAATCCTCGCGGTAAGAGTTGCATTGACGTGAAAAATATTCTGACGGAAGCCACAAAGATTGCTCTGGTTGAAATAAATATCCTTCGATGGTTTGTGTCACAATGGCATTCATTTCCTGTAAGCATAAACCCTAACAATCTGAATGCCGAACTTAAGCCTAAAAGCAAATGTACAACCAAATAAATATACTCTGTCGATGACGACTTAACATGTCGTGAAAAATGATCAGATGAAGATCAATCGACTTTCTGTAAATCCACCTTCGAGGAGATACGTACATCCTGATTAAACGGTTGGAACTTGACAAATATCACGGACTTCAGTCAAACCTTGCCTACGCAGGAAAAAAAAACGGAATCAACTCGTCCTGTAGGTTAACAGACCCTAACAATTATTTCACCTTTACCGTATGGCTTCCCTTTTGTTGCAGAATCCATTGCAAAGCGACCGTGTCCTTATATTGGTGACACGAGTGTAAGATCATATAGTTGAAAGTCTTCAACGTACAGTGGCTTGGAATACAGCGGGAAAGAATCTTTTAGTATTAGGACGTTTCTCCGGGGCAAAAAGAGCTTCTTCCTGACGCCTTTGCTCGACATACTTGAGACGAAATTACCAACCATAATACGGTGCGGCTACAGTGCAACACAGGACATGCATTATTATCGAACAGTGAATCCCATCAGAATCGGTGTTCAGCCGCCCCGCTGTCTCCGCCTCTCTGTGAAATAATGGACAAAAGTTCGCTCTCAGGAGATCTTAATTTCAATCTGTACAACGATCTGAAGCGTGTTGGAGCTCAGAGTGTCATTCCCCGTGTACTGTATAGGTTTTCAGCATCTTCTTCCCAGTGAGGCCACGCAAATCTGCGTTTCATTCAGGAAACTAATTAGTGCCGAGTATAACCTTCCTCTAATTTTCTACATTTTCCATTACTTTTTGACATGCCCCGAAGACGTCTTTGGAAACGCCATTGTTTCCGTTAGATGAGTGTAAAGAAACAATTACAATAAATAAGTGATGCGTTCTCCGGTATCGTAAATATCTGAAGAGGTTTCGATATGTGGATTTAAATTTATGTGATAATTAACCTGCATCAGCTTGATATGAATATAGCAGTAGAACAATGTATTCAAAGCAGTTTCCATTGACTTAGAGTCAAAGTTTCTTTGTATTTATTGTATGTCTGTACAAAATAAAATGCGTATGTATGTATGTATGTATGTATGTATGTATGTATGTATGTATGTATGTATGTATGTATGTATGTATGTATGTATGTATGTATGTATGTATGTATGTATGTACAGGTAGGTTAGCAAGTATTAGATAGTATAAGCTTCAGAAGGTCACTTAAGGTAGAACGCGCTTCGGGAACAGATATTCGGATTCTTAAATTGCTATATTTTTTCTGATCTACCACTGGTGGGGGCTCATTTTAAAGCTCTTGGAGAAGGAAAAACTTTTATCGCCTAGTTTTTTCGAAAATCTAATAATCAATTTTTACCCTATAGAGTTAACACAGGGATGGCGGCCATTTTTAATTTCAAATATCAGTAAATCTTGGGTTATGTGTTTCTCTAGTTCCAAAATTCGCACAGTGACCCCCGATTTTCATTCTTGAATTTGAGAGAGATGGTTTGGAGATTCCTTGAGGAAAGTTTGAGAAAAAGTTGAAGTCTTTCACTTTCGAGGCGCATACTACCTTAATCGATAATATTAAGTTGTCGTTCTCCCAACGATGAAAGTTGCTCAGTATCGGTCACATTTGGTGTTAGGCCGTGTTTGTCTCAGTGTACGCACTTACGAAAATCTGTCAAAAGATTCCTAAGGGGCAAACGTGCCTACCAATTTGCTTATCACTCGCCAACATTTATTTTTAGGAAAGCTTACGGTCTTCACGGCGAGTGTAAAGAATAGGAAATTTATGGATCTTGGATCGATGAGGTTTAGAATGATAGGTTACTGTGGCAACATCTTTCATGCAAAGCTAGTGTGGCAATAGATTAAAGACAAGAAATGGTGATGACATTTAGGTTTAGTTTGTAGAATTAGAACGAAATCAGTCGGTTAATCAAGTGATGCAATAGCTTCCAATTTCAAGACTCGAGCCATGTATTTGTCGGGACTCTTTCTCACTGATGAGATTCTGTAAATTTCCCATGAAGCAATCCACATCAAGGTTCCTTAATTCCTGTACACATTGACTGCATCACGATTCTTCAAATTCCCGGCACCCGGGTCTAATATTTATATCTCAATCGCGTCTGTAATTCGTGACCAAGACCCATGATCTGCAGCGACTGAAGTGGTTGATTAAGCGCCTCGGTCCAGTAGTTGCCGTTGTGTGTATTGACGTGAGTCAGATCCATCAACAGTCCGATGCAGTCAACATCCCGCCGAGGTAGCTGGAGGGCAAATGTGGCCCATTCTTATTGATTTCATGGTACACTGGCTGAGCTACTAAGCAAGAAATGGACAGCTTTCACGGCAGAAGATTGAAATTAAACGCGCATTGTATTGATGATTTGTGTATTTAGCAACTTTGTAGTGCTCTTTACAAGTCCTTCACTCTTTTCATACAGTATCTGATATACTGCTGTGTGCCATTTTTCAATCTAACTACAGGGTTTAACGTACATAATGCCGACTTAAAATACCGCAGCAAGGGGAAATGCATGTGGTTATCTTGTCTCGTTTTAATACGCTACTCACTATCGGTAACATGGAATCACATACGATTGGCCCGTCGACAAAATACCCTACTTGTTGGACGAAGATTCTGTATTTACCTTTGAGGAAGAGCCGGAGGCTGTTCAAATACTTGAAACATGTTGCCGAATCCCATGAATACCGACTTTTGTGTTTCACCGTGTTTCTTCACTACAGTATCGATGAAAGTTCATGTATCCTACAAAAGCTCATTGGCGTTCGTTGGCCAAATTTCAAGAAGCAGTGCACTTTATAAATGGCTGGAAAATTATTTGCATGCCGCTCAAAATAGAACGCGCATGAGCTCTTTCAAGGGTCGACAATGCTGGTCGGACATGCACAAGAGAGAGCGTCAAATTTACATACCTATTGGGCAGTGTTCACTCACAGTATACTGAAAGTTATTGGACGGTACGGTATAGATGGTATTCAGTAAATACGATTAACGCTGCATTTGGTTGATGTAATATCAACATCATATGTTTTTTTATTCCAATGCTCTCATCACTACGGTTTTACGCACGAAAACCCAGGATTAACCAAGGAGTAAAATATGGAGAAATTGCAAACAATAAGTCATTTTCTGTTGTTATCTCCTAAAACTTTAAGATACTTCTTGTCACTCCAGTCAACCCTGAAGTACAAATTGCTCTGCGGAATGACCGCATCGAGCACTTTCTCAACCAGCGAGTACAACCCAATATATATATATATATATATATATATATATATATATATATATATATATATATATATATATATATATATATATATATATATATATATATATATATATATAAAGTAGGTATTAATTGTTGCCTGACGTGTTTTACGTATATATGTCGATGTTTTCTCTGAATTTTAATCTTCATTCGTCGGTGCACAGTATGTGAAACAAATGATGAAATAACATCAACCTGTTGTTGGTTACTGCTCTTTATTTACCTAATATACAAACTGTGATTAGGTTCACTTAACTTTTTATAGAACAACTGCATCAGTTTCGACTTAACGTCAGCATCAATTGCCATTTGTCTTCATCGAAAATGACAGCTCTGTAAATGATTTCCGGTCCCGACAGACGATGAATACTATGTGATGCCATAATTAAGAATTGGATTACACCAGTGCACGTTGTTAGCTAAAGATTTATTTCCTTCCTTTGTAAGGCATCCGTACAATTAATTGCGAAAGATCGAATACCCCAGCGTATGCAATGCCGTTCAAATGCCTCCTGAACAAAGGTCGTTTTCTGCTTTAAAGTCATCAGGAAACTTGCACTTAAGTTGTTAACCCTCCAATGGGCACTATTCTCTTAACAACCATGATGAAAAATTTTAACAGAATGGTTTCTAACACACCCTAACACCAAATCCCTGTATATGTAACACCTTATAATTTCCATATGTTTTGGTTTAGTACTTTTGGCTCAGCCTGTAGATGCTGTGACGTGCCTTACATGTACGTCTGACTTGCTTGTGAGGCTGGCGAATATTAATGGTTGCCAGACATGGGACGGCGATTGACATTGACATTGTTGCTATTTTTACGCGCCAAGCCCATCGCGTTTTAAGGTTACGATTATATCAGTACCAAGTTCTTACGATTGATTGTCAGTTTCCATGCAGTTGCACTCTCCTCGACAATTCATGGCTGTGTATACAAATATTTCACTTTGAGATAGTATACGCCTCGAAAGTGAAAGACTTAAACTTTTAATCACACGTTGCTCAATGAAAACGTCAGCCATTCTCTTGTCAAATTAAGAATAAAATCAGGGGTCAGCATGCAAAGTTTGGTACTAGGAAATCAAATTACCTTACATTTACCGATATTAAACACGGTTGGAACTCATTTGGGAGAATAGGATCTTTTAATTGTTCAAGTTTATTAAAAGCGTTAGATGCCGTATAGCCGAAAGATGCAATATTACAAATTACCCATGAAACAAGTGAATTGCAAGAAAAAAATGCTGATATAACCAACATTACTACAATATCCTATTCTCCCAAATTAGTTCCTATCGTCTTTTTTGAAATTCAAAGGGATCGCCATCCCTGAGAATAAATTTATGGGAAAAATACAAGTTTTGAATTTCGAAAAAGACGGTAATTTTTTTGGGGATATTTGATACAAGTTTAAATGTCACAGGTGTGTCTTTAATCTTTATAGTTTATGTACTGATGAACTGCATTATTAATTACCACCCTACCTGTTCGCTGTCGATCTGAGCTCCCACGAGTGGTAGATCAGAAAATAATTTTAAAAGTTTGAGAGTCCTAATATCTTTCCCCGAGGTGCCTTCTACCTTAATACTGCGCTGCTGGAAGTTTTTACGTGCATATCCAATGTCCGTGCAGAGATTGTAGCGCGGCGTGGATAAATATAACCTATCTAGAAAGTCTGATCAAAAGCGGTCAACGACTCAGAGACTCTCTGGTTAGAATTTTACTCGCCGCTACACTCTCTGTGCGGAGATTGGTACATGTCGATATAGCAGCCATGGCCGCACACAGTGCAACAATTAATGGCAATCTATGTAATATTACTTTTATTGGGCTATGGTTCCGTCGATTCAATCAATGATCATCATGTGGGGATTGGCTCGTATATTTAACTGTATTACAATTAATAAAACCGTCGAAATAGAGTGTCCCAGGGAATTTCAAATGGCCTAGGAATACATTTTTCAGCTCTTGTCCCATTTGAAGTCTCTTGTTTTACCTACTGAGTCAATAGAATTCCTACCGCTATCACCAGAGCTCGTGTTTCGATGCAACAGGCGTACTGGCGTCTTGATCTTTTAATTGAAGGGGCTGTATGAAATAAATCCAATCGTTAACAGGAGAAGCCAGCAGAGTATCTGGTAGGTGGATGACATCGGAAGGGTGGATTTCCTGAAAGAATTTAGTTGCAGGCCATATCAAAGCAAGAAAGGGCACTATAATCACTTAAATACGCTTCGCTTAGACGCTACCACTAGTGGAATAACTACAAGCACAGCGTGTGCTATGCACGGGCCGAAACAGATGTTCCAAGTCACCTCGTGGTGTTCTCTGGAAAATAATCAACGACTCAAAATAGCAGGATCGCTGGGTTTTGGTTTGCAATGAGCAACAGAGGGCATGTCTGATCCTGTATATCAAATGTGATGAGCCGCTGAGGTCGTAATATAAACCTGCATAACCTTTCCTGCACTGAGTTCTTAGTGACCAAACGACATTCAAGAAATGCAGTCTGCTCAGCATCCAAATACCGTGCATTGTCAAAATGGTGGGAAATGTAATTCCTGATTCACTTGGCCGTATACATTTTCATTAACTTTCTCCCATTAGCGCTATAATGTGATCTGTACGATTTAAATTACTCCTGCAACTTTCAAGCTTGTATTCCATCCCGGAGCCTCATATTCACACAAAGAATGACTTCGTATCCTGCCCAGACACTTGAGATGGCGGTCTTCATTCCAAAAAAACCTGATCTCATAATTAAACCAGATCATGCTTTTTCAAGTAACCGTGACTAGATTACTGAATATCGTATATGGAGTCATCTTGAAAACTGATCCATACTTAAGACATTACGAACAACGCTTATCAACACAAAAATATTTGAGGTAGCTCGAGTTGAAATCCTAAAAGAGATACTTCACAGCTATTTGAATTCATGGTAAACTTGCTTATAAAGTATTCCATCTCTGGCAAAAACTTTCCCACAGAAGGTACATCAGCGATAAAATTAGAACAGTGTCGATGACAAGACAATGGCGATGCAATTGTGATTACATTTACTTTGGCAACACTACAATAACAGTTTTGTAACGCATTCCACGACAATGGCATGCAAGTTTCCAAGTGAGTTCTCAAAACGCTGCTAAAACTCTGACAATTAAATATATTGGTATGTGATTAATTTGTTTCAAACATTTTGAGACAATTTCATGAATAATTGGTCGTGGCATGGTCTTATTAAATCAATATTACTACATTTTAGAATTCCTATGTAGTTTGGTCGGTGGCAATTCTAATATTGAAAGGGTGTAACAGTTTGTTATTTGACTTCTTAAGACTGATGTTTAGACAACAGGAAAGGGACGAAAACTCGGTTAATCTATCCTTTCAAAAGATGGACCCCCAAGAAATCAGTGTTGTTCAGCTATGCTATGAATTATATGTGAATGACAGTACAATAGCATAATATTGGCCAACTGTCACTTTTACACAGTCTTGATTCGGAACAGTCACCACTCTTTCTGGTAATTTTAAAAGTAACAGAGACATCACAGAAACGCAAAGGTATAAATGTCAACGGATAAAAAAGTGCATACCTTGAACCCCTATGATTACAATTCCTTTTGACTAGCAAATAATTCCGTACAACGGTGAAATAGAAAAACGTGTCACCTGTAATTGCATCATCACTCCTTAATTAATCGCACCATATCCTTCCGCCAATTTTAGTTACCAACTTCTCTAAGTGATTATTCTCTAGAGTCGAATTTACGACGATTAGGTCAATGTGCCGTCTAAAATCACATCCAATTTAAATCATAGGTAAGATTTTTACGATCTGTTGAGGATTCTCTTAAATTTGTTTCTTTGGAGATTAGGCGAGTACTCAAGATGTAACACGCTTGGGTCGTGCAATCACCACTGAGTGGCAAACAGGAGAGCTGTTGAATTACATGGTATTAATTAAGGACGCAATAACTTGGTACGAACCCAAGCTTTATCACAAGATCGGAACTTTGTTATGTCATTTATATTCACCAAAAGGCATCAAGCGATCAAGTAACGAAAGACATGTGCTGCATTAAAAGGTAGTTCAAAAGTTTATGTACTTGCAAGTGTCATGACATCATCCAACTAGCACGTAAAATTATGTTGTCGCCGCTGCATTTGTTACCCATGCTTATATAGTTCATATAAAGGCAAGTTTGGGCATGGCGGGATAACTTTTTCAAGATCGACGATTGGGGCGAGAATTTCTTATTTGTGTACCCTGTAAATTCACCTTGTTTTACCTGGCAGTTCAGTGAGTTTTGCTCGTCTGAAAATGTTCTTGATATTGTAGTGAACATGCCAAGCGTAGCCTGTAGATTTTGTTCACCCTGGTACAAGAAGAATTGTAGTCAACAGTTCATTAGAATGTATTATGCAAATATTTCACACCTAAACAAATCGTCTGGGTCAGTTTTAATGCCCTGATAATCCATACACAACAAATATATATGACTTAATTCTTGTTATCCCTACATAGACCAGACATATTATACTTCTTCTTAGGACAAAGGAGTACAGGACAAATCTGTGTCAAGCATATTGTTATGTTTTATCAATACCCACTCTTCCCCTAGCCCGATTACCAATTCTTTGGAATTTTTCAGCAAGCATGCCAAGTTGGACAGCCTCACGACACCATCAATAAGTTAATAAAGCGAAATCAACCACTGAAATCGCCTTCGTATGCCAACCTTAGGCGGTATATTTCTTTTCCACTCTGGCAGACACATTTAAGCCACTCGCCTTCCTTTCTGCAGATGCAAATGAAATTTGAGATAATCAAATTTTACTTGAACAATCGACCAAGTTGTCCAGTAATCGTTCCTGTTTTGTTCTTGCTATGTTTGCCAATAATACATATATTTGCTTCCGAAAAAAACTTTTATTTAAAAAATCTCTTCATAATGATTCTTTCTCGTATTTTCCAATCTGCATCATACGACTGAACATTTATTTTTCTATTTCAAAGCTGCATCTACTATTTTGTCAATCTCTCGTTTATGTCTTCAAGGTGGACTTGCATACGAAAGTGCCTATCAACCCACGTGACTGAACTATCAGCCAGTTATAAGACATGACAACCGTCAAACATGGTAATGAATCAGTGACTTGTGTCCAGATGTAAGGGTTAGGACTTGAAACTAAAATATTATATTCATTTGCTGTTTAATTCCGACTACAGCTGTAGAAGATAAGAAGATGTAGGAAATACCAAAGACGACTTATATCAGTGTGCTGATGTATTTAAATAAAGTCCTAAAACAACGAAAGGGTTATTACCCTTGTGATAAATTGCAGTCTGTAGCGAGATTTTTTTCATATCTGCCAGAAAATGCAGTTAATCGAAAGTGAGAACTGGGATTGCAGCGATCTGCAAAAATATGATGGATTGGTATTCCTCGGCATCAAAGGTCATTATTCTGTCAAAATTCTTCAGCAACCAGAATTTAGATTGACTATGAGCCCTTTGACCAGAAAGACTTTAGAGACACTGTCCAAAAATACGGAAGCCTCGAATGGGATCACAGTAGAAAGAGCAACATTCGCCGTTTCTCCAAGAGCTTGAAAGCCGTAAGGTGTCGTAGGTATATACTTGTGAAACGTGGTGCTATGTAGTCATCGAGCCAAAATACCCGATACCTCGATACATCTGGATTATATTGGGAGGTCTGGGAAACACTGAATATAGTGCGAAGGTAGACTATTGAGTCTACCGATTTCAGCAACTATTGTATAATTTAGCCACTGGAATCATTCTTAAAATAGGCATGGTATAACTCTCATATCCGCGACAAAGTGTTCAGTCTTGATTAATGCATGTAATTAACACATTCCTGCTATGAACAAAAATAATTCACTGGTATGACTTTAAACTTGTTGTAGACAATGCTTATATGTAAAGTTTTCGTGTAAAACATTGACATACAAAGCTCCAAGAATACAGTATCAAGTCTACATTTATAGAAAACTGCGAAGATGTTTCCAATGACTACTAAAGGGCTTATAAATCCAATATATCGACAGAAAACCATGCTATACGGTAAAAGCCACAAACAAGGAAGTACTGGGCAGAATCGTTTATCCACATAAATGTAGAGTATTGATAGACTAGTTACTAACCAATATTTCCAAATCGTTGCTACTCTATGTGTGGCAAATAAATCATCTGTAGTCAGGAAGGTTTCATTTGTAGTTTCTGTTGCTAAGGTAGCGTTTAAGCACGTTTCACAATTATTTTATTCAACCCTTATGTTAGTTTATTCATTAAATGTTTATAATAATCAAAAATAGCAATTTTTAGCCTCAAGAAAACTGTTCTACCGAGTTATTATACGTGCTTGGGCAAGTTTATGAGTAATTTATTTTATTCATCAGCACAACGAGTAGAAGATTGACGTCTGGAAACCTAGTTTCTGTCATTGGACTAATTACAGTGCCTGAAAAACAAAAATGAATTCCTTTTATCCTTTTATACAAATATGTAAAATCAATAAAAATTAATACTTCGGCGATATTAAGAAATATTAAATTAAGTTAGAGCGTGATTTACTTTCCACATTGCTTTATTACGTGAATATATTTTAATCCTTATATATAACAAATTTATCAACATTTAAACTTCTGGGATCGTAAATTTGCTGCTATGTCCTGTAAAATGATTTGGCATGAAACAAATAGCGTGTGTTTGTGCGTAAATACATACAAACGTACATACATACGTAAGCACGTACGTGCGTACACACACATACATACATACATACATACATACATACATACATACATACATACATACATACATACATACATACATACATACATACATACATACATACAAAGAAACGCACGTATATGCACATACATACATATATAACAGATTCATCAATGTGTCAATGTATACCTTTACCATTCACAAGCTGTTCATTATCATTTAGAGGATTTTCGATATGCAGATGCGTCTGTCTGTCCGTTTTAAACGTGTCTCTAGTTTCGTAGTCAGTAAAGAAGTGTTTTGGATATTAGTATTTATTGCCTCCAATTTTCAGTACACCTCTTCAACATTCGAAACCAGCCTTGCCGGCCCTGACAAGACCATCCAATAACCCCGGTCATCTAACAATCGACAATTTCGAAGGGACCAGAAGTCTGTTGCTATGTCCCATAAGTTGAACCTTGGATCAATCAAACACGTCGCTAAGGTCCGAACACACGTAATACGACACAGTCACACATACGTGACCACACGTGAGAACTGATGTATTGTCCTGCTTGATCATCTACAGAATGCGAGCGTGAGACATGCATTCTGTGATTACAGACAAAATGGTCACCATTATGACAAAGTTGCCGGTGAACCCCGGTCTTGCATGACCGCGATATTTCAATTGTGCATTAGGGAAAATGAGTTTCCTACGTGTCAATGAGTTTCTTTCCAACGATCGCCTCTGTCAAGCATTTACTTGCTACCTATATTGAACAAATGAG
Source organism: Ptychodera flava (assembly GCF_041260155.1). Classification (NCBI taxonomy): domain Eukaryota; kingdom Metazoa; phylum Hemichordata; class Enteropneusta; family Ptychoderidae; genus Ptychodera; species Ptychodera flava. The sequence goes on along the minus strand of NC_091948.1, from coordinate 17,464,041 downwards.
TTTGATATGACCATGAACGGTGATAAATGTACGATGCTTGAGACATGTTGAATACACATCATGCAAGTATTGTAGAATTATTGTTCAGGCATGTAATCAAAAGTTAAATGATCTGTAGAAACTCAGATATTTTATTGCTTTCAAAGAGAGGTAAAGGGGACACGGTGATTACAATAATTGACAAGATAAATTGAGAGCTACCCACTTTACCCCGACGAGCTTTGGTAGCATGATATAATAAATAATAAGCGTTTCTCTATAGAGATATACACATCTATGGACAACCTACCGTTTGTCATCGAATATAAATGGAAATCTTCTTAAAATTAATAGCGCAATCAAACTCGGGTCATTGATACTGAGAAATAATATATGAAGCACGTAAAATTAATTTTCAAATTTGAAGCTGGCTTCCTATCCAACTCCTTGACAAATGAAATATTGAGAGCAATCTGCCGGAATAAAAACGGAGCCAATTTCGTGCACGTAGCTTAGAATGGTAATTTACCGACCAATTGAAAATGCTTCATAGGACTGCACTGAAATATTATTCCAAAATATGGGTATCAGTAGTAAACAGTGGCCCTTTGGCCGTCAATGTCGGATATTGTAATCGCAATATTTCACATGTCTAGACAGTTCAACTTTCTTCCGCTCTTCGGGCTGCTTTTACACATGACGCCGGAAAGCACTTTGTAGATAGAAAATATTCGTCTGTTTCAAATGTAACAAGAAGAAGCTTAAGGTTCCCAGACAAGAAATTGACCTTTTTAAGCGAACAATTTTCTAGTGGTTAATAAGCTCAGAACCCCCATAAATTATATATTTTCATAAAGCCTAGATCTAGGAGAACATTTTGGTTACCAAGGTGTCACTATTGTTTGCACAACTATCATGTGACAGGTAATTTGCATAACCTTTCAAAAATCGGTTTTCCATATGTTTTGTTTCGATGCTTTTAGATATGTGGCTGAAATTTGTATGAATGCAAGCTGTCCTAAGGATCTTCCAAAGTGTGTCTCAGAATTTTTTTAAACCTTCTTAAACAATTTTTATGCCTGAAAAACATCTACAGCGGTGAATTTAACCCAAGTTAATTTCTTTAAAATTGTGCTGAAATAAAAACTAAGCAAGATATAAAAAATCTGAGACACAATTTGGAAGAACATTTTGACAACTTGCATTCCAGCACGTGTGAGTCAGATATTTTGAAGTATTGAGACAAAACATAGGGAAAACCGATTTTTGAAAGGTTATGTAAATTACCTGTCACATGATAGTTATGTAAACAATGATGACACTGTGATTACCAAAATCTTCCCCTATATCTAGGCTTTAAGAAAATGTATAATGTACGGGGGTTCTGAGCTTATTAACCACCAGAGAATTGTTACATTAAAGAGGCCAATTTCTTGTCTTGGAACCTGAAGGAAGCATTCCGCCTTTGCGACGACCTCTTTTCAAAAGTGAAGTTTGCCATCAAGTTGTGTATTTCTACCCAAATATTATATATCACCAGAAAGCTATTCCTATGAATTTTTTTGTTTGATCAAGAAAATTAATGGACAATGAATTTTCATGAAGATTTCAGTGAAAGTGTAAAGAAATTGGGTAAACTGACGTAAAAAAGTGGAAGGGGGCTATTGTCTAGGTGTCAACGAGTAATTGCACTTCAGAATACTGGCTGCAAAACCGTGTCTCAGATTTTTGAAAAAAGCCTTAATTTTTTCACAGTGCTGAATCAAAGTTAATCAACCGATTAGTCTCACAATGCCGTCTAATTAAGCAGCGATAACTTGACTCTAAAGACCTACATTAAAAAACTGAGACACAATGTTAGAGACAACCTATTCGACAAACATCTGTGAAAATCTGGTGGACTTCCTGTCTCGCGTTTTCGAGTTAAACTCTTTTGAGCGTGCTGCAAACTGACAAAATGCCAAACTGAGAAAAGAGCGATTTAGTAAACTGGTTCGGTTTTTGCTTTATGAATGACCATAAACAATTTACTCGACAGATAAAACACCAAAACTAGATAGTGCTATCAAAGTTTTAACCCAAACAGTATTTTCACTCATTGAAATCAGTGTCAGCGGTTAAAATAAGGCTAAAAAGAGCGATTTTCGGGAGCGATGTCCCCTCTCAGAGCACAATGTACACAGTGGCCAATGACTAAATAAACTTGAGGAGTGCCCAGGAAGGGATTATGCATAATTATGACGGATTAGCTGTAAGATGTAGACAGAGTATTAACTGTTCGACCTAACTGTCGGGACAGCTACGGCATCTCGATGCCGTTGACACAAGCGTAAGTATAATGTAATTTTGTGTCAGCATTCGATCTCGGAAAGGGTTCATAGCCGCGGAAGGTTCTGATTGAGCGATCCCGGTAATGAGTGACATAGCGAATTGAAAATCGGTTGACAGCACAACTAAAAGAATATGTATTTATATGTAGATATAGATTGGCAGTGTCTGTGATCATGAGGGTAAAAAAGACCTCCATGCTGTGATTCAGTCAGCTGCTATTTTTTTCGAACTTCGATCCACCGTTCTGCGCCTGATTGCTACGCATTCACACTATCAGTGCCGATGATCTTGACACAAGCAGTTACAGTAGGTGTCAATGGGATTTTCACAGCGGATGTTGTCCAAGTGCATGCGACAATACAGTGGCGCTGCTGCTTAGCTTAATCCCTTGCCAATCAAGACTTAGCGGTAGTCTCAAAACGCAAAAACGTGCATCTGTTCATCTTATAAATTTTTATCGCACAATTTCAGTCAGAAATAGAAACTTTCGCACCATGATATTCTTCACACAGGAAGATCAATATTACAGGAATGATTTTAAGGGAAAAAACAAATTTCAGTGTTTTCGACATAAAACACCCCAGCAAATGTGGAAATCTACCTTGGTTGTTCCCTCTAATTCTGCAATTATTGGCAATAATTGCTATATAAAGGATAGCAAAGCAGCTCCCCACTTTTTCGACCTCATCTTATCATTTTTTCGAAATGTACGAATCTATGTATCTGTGTGTGTAGAACGTCGGATATAATTTGAAATGTCGTCTAATATATCAAGGTCCGAGGGACCGTGAATATATGAAATTCTATGCACATCGTCGTAACAGTAAGTCAACAATGATTGTTTTTAAATGCTTGTTTCCGGGAGGGACTCGTCGTGTAGGTAAATAATTCATTCTTTACTTGTTGTTCCTTGATTTCTCATTTGGTGGCTCATCTATTTCTATCCCGAATCGATGTGATGACAAAGTGAGAAGATCGAAGATGTTAAAGCTTATCACTACCCACGAAAAAAAATTGTACCAATCCTATGCCAAAATTAGCCCAGTCAGTGCAGTATGTATCGGTTCTCAATTTGTGTGACAATGTTGATTTAATGCTTCGTTATGCAATTTGGCAAATTGTCCGTCATTATAAATAATCAATTTTACAGTGATGTTGCTATCGTGATTATCAAAGTAAAAATTTACGACATCTATTCTCTCATCCCACGGATAACGTTTATTCGGCTCTACAGTAGATTGGCTTGTAAAGTATTAAAACTATTTGCATCTCTCCAATACATTTACACTTTGCTAGACTACCAGGATAAATTTGTACAAGTTGTTTTGTGTCAGGCGGGCATTTGTGATGCACTGTTTAGCACGAACTCAATGTCTGAGCATTTTCACAGATGTTGGTGCAATGAATAGTTTATGAATCATAATGACCTTGGGTTGACTTGTCACACCACCATGGAATATAAATTCGTCCTCGCGGGACCAGCAGAAAGTTGCGACTGATTGCGCTGTTTGCAAAGCTGATGTCAATAACAGGACTCATGGGAGTTGAACGTCCTCGGCGGAATCCAAGTGGGAGAGATCAGAAACTAAGGTGTCATGCAAACGTTTACATTAGTGCGTTGTTACAAAATCTGTTGGGTTGTGATTTTCAGCACGCTCCTGATATACGGGTACAATACAGGTATTATTGTACAGGCTTTCGGAAGATAGCAATTAGCAGGCTTAAGTCAGTTTACATGTAACTTCCAAGAACAGAGCCCATGCTCTTTTTTGGAATCTATTTCATATGTATAAATAACACAGCCAAGCATATAGTATCAGCATCTCAGGAGAACCCGGTAGGCTATAGTATACGTCTCTCACTGCTTTCAGTACGTGCAAAAATCAATGGGTTTCCTCGTATTAACACCACTCACCTTGTAAATATACAAACAACATCCTAATTGTACATTACTTCTGGGGGAATTGACTTGTCATGGAATTAATTACCAAAATTGAACTAAATTGGGCATCCAAATTACTATTTTCTTTATTTTGTCCATTGATCTTTTTTTTTAACACAACGCCTCCTGAGGTCACAAAATAACCGTCAGCGATGTAGCTCCAAATTCATCACATTGTGAATTACATAGTGAATTATAATCGAGGGCATTTTATTTACCTAAACCAATTGAAATTGAATATTTTAATATTATTATATGCTCATCAGAATTCATTTTCTCACAAAAGAATTAACATCATAGTATCGAGGTTAGTTTACATGCTGTTATAAAGCACCCAAAAGACAACTTAATTTAACACTTCAACTATAACTACCTCAGATAAACAATATTATTCGTTGCAACTGTGGGATAAAATACTTGCTTACGATTTACAAAATATTTGTTTAATTGGAATGCTCATACATAAACTGTATGTCATCAGCTTTGCCGAAACATTTTTGCAACACACAATGATTAGAAAATGATTCGGATTCAGAGACTGGTCGCCTCGTTAGCTAACGCTTGCACAAATGCGACGTTTAACACAATGAACCATAGAAAACACACTTGTGATTCTTGTGAATTCGTGTATTTTCATAAGCAAAAGTATAATTACTAACAGAACGAAAGACATTCACACATAATGTCAAAAAGACAGGCAGATATACAGACATACAGATGGATGAGAGAGCTACACTGGACTACACAATTATGCTGAGATATACTTTGTGTGATGATAACATATATTTTCGAATTGGGGCATATAAAATTGTCAATTCCCCCAAAAAGTGGCACCTAGCTATGTCTGTATGTAAATGACAAAGTTTCTATAAATAACAACGGTTTTACTTACCTTTCTTGGGCAGGGCGCAAATTGCTTCTTGTTTTCAAAAAGCCTTAGGATGCACTCCAAAATTGGTCTCATGTGCAATTTCCAGGAAACACATGCTACGCAGTCACTTTTCTGATCAGAAGTGAGGTGACAAATAAATACAGTGTGATTTAATAAATAAAGTCATTAACATTGAAACAGCTTGGTTTGGCCTAACAACGTCCTAGAGTTCTAAGGTTGCGCCTTTGCAAGCAACAGCTGGTGCGCTGGAAACTCTCCGATTAGAAATTTATCATTCGGTTCGTTTAATTTCCGGTTGTGTAGAAGTGTCCGTTACGCTCTCGCCCGCTTCACTCTCTTTTTGAGTTGGTTTCTGAGTCGAGCAAAGATGAGTCGTTTTCGGGTTTCCCGTTAATCAGTGCGGCCTCCGTTTAAGTTGTACAGACTTTCGGAACAATTTGAAAATTGATTCTTTCTGTCTTCTCCTCGCATGGGGCTGTTTTCTTGCGTGTGTCTCGACGGTGTGCAGCAGTTAGAGGTTGCCCAATTCCAGTGGTAAGAAAGCTGGCACTTCGTGTAGCTATTGGTCCCTGTAAGAAAGGCGGAATGTTAAACACGTGTCAGAGCCTGTCACACCGCGGCAGAAATATAGACATACTATTGAAACTAATCAATTTTTGATGCGGAGGGCATGAAGGGTGAGTTACAGATAGGTCAACATTTTACACATGTTTTGTTAGACCTGGCGATTTCTGTCAAGAACTGGGATTTGTGGTTGGCACAAAGCCCGTTTCAGTATATAGCTAGGGTGCGTGTACGCACGTTGCGGCCCGCGTGAAACAAACATCGCTCATTGGCGTCTTTCACAGCAAATATGAGCGTGCGTCATCATCGATACCCTTGTGTGGCAGTTTTCAAAGACACAGACTGTTACGAATACCCAAAACAAGATTACCTGGTTTTTACTGCTGAAAGAAGAAACAATCCTTTAAACCGGTTAGGGTGAATACAAAATTGACAGCGGCAATTGATATGGATGAGTCGCCGATTTATGTTAGGAAAAGTCACGTCTGATGAACCATAAGGCTCTTTCGATCTTACAGATAATTGCAACCTCCCTCCATTCTTCCCCAGACTCCCCAGCCAGTGTTAACTGTTTGAGACTAACACTCAGTTCTGTATTTTACATTTAACAAGACTAAAATTAGAGAGATCGCTTTTGACTATAGAATTTCCTCCAAAGAATAGTGTATTCACGTCATGTTTTGTAAAGTTTTACTTTTGAGTCTAACAGCAAAAACATTACAATTACTCATACAATAATACAATGAGTAATTACATTACTCATACATATGACAAGCTGTGCGTACGTGTAGGTTACGGCGCGTTGGGAAGATGGAAATACAGATGGATTACATTCATTATCGCGAATAAGCAATATTTTGATCGCTAATGTAAATGCATTTATAGAATACTACATTTGTCAAACAAATCTGTCAACTCTTTGGAAAGAATTCTACAGTTTACAATCTCCATAGTTATGAACAGCAAAATAAGGGTCACAGTTGCGTCTTGGTTTGTCAGTTGGGAACATGTACCCCAACCAATGAATGGGAATCACATATTTGCATAAATTAACATTCTAAAGGCGAATGCGTCATTTAGAGTCCTCAATACCAGTATCTGTTTAAATGCTCGATGTATTTTTCAAGCTTTATCAAATTTATTGCATTTTACGGATTTACATTTATGTTAGGCCAGAGGAAAAAAAATCTTGTTCATCGGATTTTTTGGACCAAGTCCCAGGAGCGGCGAGCGAAATTTTTTTTTTTATTTTTTTTAGGCCGAAGGTAAACGCGGTTCTCTGGCATTTCTGCACAGATGCAGACGAGGCAAGATAACTGTTTCCCTTTTTACCAGAAATATCTCAGACAAGAAACACTGATACTGGTAACTGAATTCAATACTATATTTCCCAACAATAAACGATGTTAGTGTTTGCACAACATATTCTGAGTATTCTTGACCGCAGACATCCGGGAACTTGCGGTTTTTCACGTCATTTTTGTGTCACACTACCGTGAGAACAAAATATTGAAGTGTGGATTTTTCAACCTTTACACCAGTATTCAAAAGTTCAACATTATGTCAATGATAAACACTAAGTTCTGTCCCTTGTCACATAATTTCTGCATTGTTCACTGTCATGTATAGTCAAATCTCAATTCACCTCACTCGCGTGCGTGAGGTGAAAGTGACGTCACTCCGCGGTCAAGAATTTCAACATTCTCTCAACATAAAACTGAAATGTACAGCAAACTAATGAAATCCAACAATTCAGTATTGTCCTTTAATATTGTCCTGGTGGGACCTAGCATCTGAGTTCTTTCATTTTACTTTGGCCCCATGTTTTGGCCACTTTACCACTGTCTCTACACATTTTACACAATGGCCTAACAACACTTTACTGTGATCGGAGTGAAGTTATATACCGGCAGTCATCATTCAGATCGTACTTTAACATCGACGCAACCATGTGTTTTGTCATTGCCGTAAATTGTTATACTTTCGATGTAATTTTCATTCAGTCAGATGCACCGTCCATCTGCTGTCACGATCTTGTTGAAAAAATTGCCGAACGTAATATCAGGACAAACACTGAGTAGCGTCTTTTGAACTAATGTTGGCCATCACGTCGAATGTTGGCGATCAAATTAATACTCATGATGTGACATGTACTAACCTTTACAAAACGAGGAAATGCGGAAGTAAGAATTTGCCGCGATCAAAAAAAAAATTCCAAATATGCCAGAGTAGAAGCGGCGATTCCGATGAACAATTTATTTTTTCTTCCTTGCCTTAATAACACTTGTCAACATTCTGTATAGTCTAACATTTGGTTCTGTACTTGTTTCAGTGAGGAACCTAAATATTTAAATATATTTCACTTTCACCATTGTCTCTTGTCATCTTCATCAACTTTGGTGCAGAGACACAAGACATAATGCAAGACACTAAGACAAAATTCATTATAATAAAAGTAATTGGTAGTGTTAATTACCCCTCATTATGCAGACCATATCGATGAACATTTTTGCAATATAGCGTGCTTATCCTAAACACGATTGGAACTAATCTAGGATAATAGGATGGTGAAGTAATGTCGATTTAATCTACGAACGTAATCTCATCTGCTTTTCTTTTTACGTTCAACAGTTGTTTTTATGAGTAAATTTGCAATATTGCAACATTCAGCTATATAAAACCTAACACTTTTGAGAAATTTGAAAAATATGAAAACCCAATTATCCAAAATTAGTTCCAATCGTGTTCATCAAAATTCTATATGCTAAATTGGCCAACATTTGCTTCTGTACTTATCCGGGTTTGTAACTTAATAACAAACGTTCTGTAAATATACGAATTAGTAATTCAGTTCCATGCCATGCGCATTGCATTAATAACATTTCTCCAAAGATTCATCAATTTTATGCTACCGTTACAAAGGCATTACCCATTTCTGCTTTGATTGTTATCAATAACCCACATCAATATTGCATCCATCTGAGACCAATAAGTCCCAGGTTTGTCCATGAAGGTAATGTACGTTTGGTTAGAACTTTTGAGTTTTCAGTTACCAATGCGGAACACAAAATCTGGTCATGGACACACATATTCGGGCACATAGACGTGAGAACACCGGACAGAGAATCAATGCCATTGGCATGTAATCCGCCAAAGAGAAAGGCGAGCTGCAGCAAGCAACGGCTAACTTGAATGTGCACTGGTTGCATATTCTAAAGGGCAAACAACATGTGTGAACCATCAAGAGATTCTGATACGTCAAATCTGTGTTTTACTATAATTAAGCTTCAATATCGTTTACAAACCATAATTCTGCATATTATCGAGAATATTTTTTCTCATCTTTGAAGTTCTCCATTGACCAAAAGCGACAGTCGAGAACGCGTAACAAGAACTTGCTAGCGGTGTCAAGAAACGCGATTGGGCAAATTGCAATATGTTTGCTAATCGCTTGGAATTCTAACCTGACGAGTTCATGAGCATGAAAACCCGTCAGGATCTTTCTGGTGTTTTAAGTGCTCCGGACGGGGTTTCTAATAATGGGAGCCCTAGACAATATTAATTCTGAGAAAAGAAATAGATATAAGTGTATTCTATCGCTAGACTATTATCAAATCTCTGGTCACAAGCAGCCATTGAGAGTTCTCACATATCGAAGCCACGGAAGATAAATCACAGAACACGAATATTACTTTATGAAAAACGAGCCAAGGCCTCTCCCAACGGCTTCGTTTTCCTCTTCAAACAAAATTGGCCAAGCATGTTTGTCAAACATGCTTTATTTTGGTTAATAACCAGACGTCCGCGAGAGGTCTATCATTCATTCAAGATGTCTGAGTTATGATGTCCCTATTTAAACAGAATACAGGTAGCATCTTTGAGCTACTGGGCTTGTGTGTTAAATTTCGCCGGATGCACAGAGATATGACAGATGGTCGAAATATATGAGCTGTTCGCCCAGCAGTGTTCTTTATGTCGCGGGGTTGATATACATTTCACGCCTGATATGTATATTAATCATCTTGACAATTAATGTAGTCAAGTAATGTATGTAATTGATTTGCAATATGTGAAAGTATCAAATAGTCGAGGAGGCACCTCTTCAGGTTCAATTTCAGCGGAGAGATATGTGATTTGAATTTTGCTAGGTTTTTAATATGACCGCCTTAAATGGAGTTTTATATCACATGTAATATTAAACTGTCGGCAACGTATATAGAGGCGTCAAAGAACATATACAAGTGTAAAGGTGTTTGGGTGGAGGCGTGTATCGAATTGACGAGAAATTTTCGAGTATGAATTCAACTCGAGCTTACGGACGGCATATTCTCCGCAGAATCCCTTGGTTGTAGACAGCACGTCTTAGAAACTAAGTGAAATTTGTAATAAGTCATTTTAATACAGCGATTCCTGAACACATGTTTTCAAGTAATATTCCTTATCTAACATTGCAAGAAAACACCCTCACACTATATATTTTCAAAAAGCAGAGAATCTGTACGTTTGCACTAGTATACTCAAGTATGAAGGGGTACATATTTAGGGTAGCAAATCTCAATTTTTGATATTAATGACAAAAATTAATAAAATTCGAAAACTTGATACCACTTAAAAATATCTAACATATAATTTGAAACCAGATTATATGTAGAAAACATAACAATTTTGTTTTGCATTATCTATTATAATTCTAAAATGACAGGGTATGAAAGACTGACATAAAAAAGTGATTAAAACTTGATAAGCAATATTGAAATGACTCTTGTTTAAAATGTAAAAACTTTATTGTCAAACAATATTGTTGTTTTGTTATTTTGTATTTAAAGAACGTCATGTACCTTTTTGTAAAAATGTGAGATTTTCAGAAGCGATGCAACTTTATTGACCTTATGAACAGGTAATGTTACAATTTATAAGAAGAAATCACAATTGGATTTCTACGGAATGATGTTTTACGAGAATCTTTGAAAGGAGTCTCGCATTCGCCCCCAAGTATTACCAATTGTAAATTTTATCTTAGTTTTCTTACGTAATAAATCAATGATATTATCGACGTCGCAATGTTTCTGTGAAGCGACAATGCATCACAAAATGTGGTCCTATTTATCTTCACATACGGATCGAGACTGCTAATTCTGATCACGTCCAGGGTCTGTAGTCTGCCAGGAAGCTGGGGACTAAATCGCATTTAAGATTATCACAGATTATGTAAGTATTAATGCCAGGATAAAATGCTGTATGACATGAGATGAGCTACTTATCAAGTGGTTATAAAACCTACAGTATATCTCCAAGACGTCAACTGCGATGATTAATGCGGTAAAAAGATATTTCTCCGGACTTTATTAAAATAGACTAATTTGTGAATGATTCAACGATTTCGTTGTTTTGGAATATAACCCACCTTTCAACAAGGGGGTTCGATTTTTAGTTTGCGATACCACAGACAAATAGAGAGACAGTTTTTTTCTATTTGTCTGTGGCGATACGTGGCTTGTCAGTTCAACGGGAAGCAAAAACAAATTTCGCCTAGACAGCGGCATAAGTCCTGTTCGAAAAAAAGTTAAAGGGAACATGAAGGGTCCTGCCAATGTTGTAGAGCGTGGTCCAGTTTATCGGAAGATTGCGAAGTTAACAATTTAGCTCGGTATTGAACCACTCGTTTTAAGTTTAGGGATTTGGCCGAGTGGTTCTGAGTGAGCCGTCTTCGCCAGGTGACTCGATGCCGCACCTTGTGAGTTCGAATCCAGTCGAAAATTTACTGAATTAAAGTAGTTGCTCGAGATTTCACTACACAAAATCCGCACTACAGTCAGGTAAGCTGACATCATTATAATCATCGCAATGCGGTAGCAGGTACCTTAGATTTAAAAATCCTAAATTTTTAACAATTTTATAACTTGGTGAGCTATTGCTTTTCTCTGTAATGTTTATTTTAGTTGGAGCAGAAAAATCATCTTGCGCGGCGTGCCGTGAGATTCGGCTCCCCCTCGATTCTCGCTAATCATTTCCATTAAAGACCTTTCATAATGTAGCATGTTTTGAAACTCGATATAAAATGTAAACTATCACGAACAGCAGAATCTCTTCTCATTATGACATTTTAATACCAAGGACACAAACGTTACTTAAGTTTGCTCATGGGAAGTCTGAAATTTAACGCCCAATATCGAAAGTAATTTTTTATATCAAAACATTAAATTATTGAAAGTTGTATCCAAGGTCCTTAAATCAAGAACGGCGACTTCAATTATTGATGTCGCTATGCATGATACGATCCGCTACTATTGTGAATTAAATATTTTCATCATCGTGATCAAGTTTTCCATTTTAATCACTTGATTCTTTTCCTAGATGTCGTTGGCTACTCTGCTCGTACGAGACCTCAAATCGCTACTTTCATCTGTAGTTCTTCGCGCACATTAACACTTGCACCTCAACTAGACCTTATGATATTTAGCTATTTTTCGCCCACTTCTCTCTCCTTTCTTCGTGTCTGAACTTTGACCCTTTCTGCTTGCTTTTGGCTGCCCTTTGGCGGCATCATGTGAGGGATGTTGCTTGGCACCGTTGCAAGGGGCATTTTCAGGAAATTACCGGTTCTCTTCTGAACGCGCCTTAATCATTTCAATTGGATCAAAGCATCCGTCATTGTTTAGCGTTGATGGATAGGAGCCCCCTAGTAATCACGTCATAGTAATGGGATATCCACAATACAGCTAATTAATAAAGGAGTTGATAGGGTTTCCTTCATTCGTCATCAATTTTCATTAAAGGATCCTATTGAATTCATTTCTGACAAAAATCAATCTCGGAAAGAAGTATGTACGTTTCCGTTCTCGAACCCAACGGATGAAACAATTTTTGCCCGAATACTGTTAATACTCTGCGCAACTTCCGCGTGCGTCATAAGACCTTTTTGAAGTATCTAGACTAGTCTTCGCTGTCTTTGTAGCTTTTTACACGCCGTTAACTTTAAAATTTGCTAACTTTAGAGCTTTAGCTAAAATTATTTTGAAAAAAAATTGGACGTACGTTCGCCAAAAATAAGACCTATTCCTCGATGGTGCCTTTTTACCATAAATAAGTCTGTAAACAATTAAGCCATTAAGTCTAGTAAGGTGTGGAATATGCCATGCAAGCCCCTAAGAGAACTTGGCCTAGCAATTTTGAAATTGTTCCAACATGTTCTCGGGGATACTTTGAATATTATAGACGTGAATACTGATATTAAAGCCAAATCATCGTAGCGACAGTGTCGTAGTATAATTAATGTGGCACTGTGTGTGATGGACTCGTCAATTTTGCGACTGTCGCAAAGGGGTATAATACTTACTCGAGAGTGTGTGCTATATATCGCCTATCGTGTCGACCCCTGAAAAAATATGCTCAATACAGTTTCACATTATAATTGGCTATTTGAAAGTTCAAAATGAATCATACATGTTGCCCATGGCGACATATGACGTAATCCTGAGATTACACTTACAGAGCATTGGCGATGTCCAAAGTGTCTGTCGGACATGTACAATCTTGAAGACTTGAAATTCGGGGATATAGGGGCAAAAATTTGTAACGAGTCAAAAGCAACATTACATAAAAACGGTCATGTAATTGTCACTATGCCACACCGTATATTTTGGGACTCCTTTCTAGTGTCTAGAGCCTGCCAAATACCAATGAAACTCGAGATGAGTTTTTGCCGCAGTTATCTAAATATTGAGTATTTTACTTTGAAATTTACTAGGAAGCAAAAATAGATGTATGGCATCATATCTACAATAGATTGTCCGATGGTAGCATTTTACGGAAAATATCTTAGCAAACATTCAAATCATTCTAAAGCTTACTAGACTTCTTATCAGGACAGTCAGTCGGTTCTGAGATGACGTTTCTCAGGCAGGGAGAGGGGAGGAAGTGTTGGAGAACAGAAAGATAGAGAGACAGACAGACAGACAGATGAAGAGGAGCAGGGAGGGGTCGGACGAAGTGACAAAAAAGTGTTAGAACGTAAAAGTCAAACATTTACCCTGACCAAGGCGCCTCCGCTGAGAAAGAAAAAAATGTTTGATTTTTTTATGATGATGATATGCCTTTCACAATGACTACATTTTACGTAATGCTCGTAAATTCGATTAGCAACGTTACAGAGTTCGGGAATCATAAGTTATGTTCTGAACAAACCCAAGCCTTTGACTTGCGAACGTTTGGCAACTTTATCTGCAAAGGGCACGATTTGGGGCAATGAATTTTCCTGAATAAGGCTGCATTCACGAACATCATTGGAGGGGTGAGATTTCAGGGAGGGACTTGAAAAAAAGTTACAATATGCCAGGGGGGCTCCGAATAAAATTGACATTGCAAAGGTGGGGGACTTGAAAATTTACTGAATATCGAATTCCTTTTCAAATGCCTTCTGACACTTTCATTTCCTGCCATTTCCATTTTTAGCGCGCTCTTCGGGCGCAAGTTTTAGGGTATCAATAAACAGACAAAAGATTTAGGTTTTCATTATTCTACTAATCCAAACCCTCTGTTGTGCAAAACTGTCCTCTATAATGACTAAAAGTTCAACTTTACCTTTCAATAACAATTTGGGAGATAACGTATTTGATACCATTCTTCCATTGACAATACATTGGGTCTAGATCATCGTAAAATGTTCATGTGGCCGTATGTAAATTTTTATTTTTTGAGGACTTTGACAGAATACAAACTATTTAGAATAGCGCATGTTGTCATCAACAACATCTGGAAGTTTCAGGTCAAACTACCTTTGAATGACAATTTGGGTGATGAGAGCCTATGCGTTACTTGTAGTTTCCTCATAGCCAGCAATGTATATTGAATCCAAATTTTTCAGTGAAAAATTCCAAAATCACAATTCTTGCACACACATGGACTTGTAACCACCTTAGTCTAATCAAGTACATAAATATCAATTATCAAACGTCTATCATACAGTCACGGATTTAGCTAGTTTTGTATTGTAAAAATACTTCTTCATAATTTCCTCATGTACTACGATGTATAATGCATCAACATTTTGGTTAAATTCCAAAATCAAATTTCAAGTACACAGGGACTTGTACCCACCCAAGACTAATCAAGTATATTAAGCATACATAAATACACAGATTTAACGAGTTATGTATTGTAAGAAAATCACCGTTTCCTCATAGACTACAATGTATAGCGGAGCAACAGTTTCGGCGAAATTCAAAAATAAAATTTCTTGTACTCATATGCACATGTAACAACCCTCTTCTAATCAAGTACAATTATGTCAATTATTAAGGGTCCATATATGCACAAATATTGCAAGTTTTAAATTGGAAAAAACATTAATTCACAGTTTTGTCATAGACTCCCATGTGTAGTGGATCAACATTTTCGGTGAAATTCCAAAATTAAATTTCTTATACACAAGTGCACTTCTAAACAACCCATGCTAATCAAGTACATTTATCTCAGTTATCAAACGTCTATAGATGAACAGGTATTGCTAGTTTTATATTGGAAAGTACGTGTTCATAGGTTCCTCAAAGACTACCATATATAGTGAATCAACATTATCGATGACATCCAAAAATCAAATGTTTTGTAAACACATGCACTTTTTACCAGCCACTTCAAGCAAAGTAAATTTCCAGGATTTATAACACAAAAATAAATGTAGAGAAATAGCTTGTTTTTATGGGGAAAATGTTAATAGTATGCTCAATAGACTCCCATGTATTATGATTTGATATTTTTGGACGAAGCACTATCTGAGAATATTTTGCCTTCCCTTTTGAGGGAAAGGACTTCAAAATTATAGCCAGTCAGAATGGGGGGATTTTGTTAGGGGTACTTAAAAAAATCTCAGAACTTTTTTCAGAATTCCCCCCCCTCCAGAGGTGTTTGTTAATGCAGCCTAATGAGTCACTATCGTTGAATTAGCATACCAAAACAATGCTCATTAATATGCTTCAATTAGAATACATTTGTCTAGCATTCAATGTCTAGTATTAAGTGAGTGCCAAAATCAGGTATTTTCGGGTTGTTAATGAATTGTTATTCCCTCGAAAATGAAACCGACGGCGAAAACCTATTTGATTGCACATATCACCGACGTTTGACTGTCTGTCTGTTCATTTTACTGCCATTCGACACTTAACACACAAATAGGACTCGTTTCGTCAGGGTTATGACCCTCATTCTCAATCCGCGGTTTTCAGATGACAGCGGAGTGGTGCCCGACACACCGAGGGGAATTGTCCCCTACTCTAAGCCTGTCAATCAAGACAACGATGAAACTGTGGCAGCGAAATGCCATGCACCATACGTCGAGATCAGATGTTTTAATGATCAAGTGTGTTTCCCAATCATTTTGTGAGTATTTGTCATCCTCAACGTTGTTAAGCTACCAACGTATTTACGCGCAAAATTACATGGCCTGTCCTCATAACATGCTCACCTCTTTTAGTATTTTTATAGAACATGTCTTTTATGACTGACTTTGACGAACATATGTAGCATTTTTTTTTAATTTGTAGCGCTTTGATAATTTTTCATTATGCTTTGTCCCTAAAACGGTTGTTAAAAACGAATATTCCTTACAATTTCTTTTCATTGATTGTTCAGCAGGTGAATGTAGGAAAGTACATTTCAGTTCAAATTTAGATGCACACTTGTCACCGTCAAAATAGTCAGTCGATCAGTTCTTAATGGCGTCAAGTGACGTGAAATATTGCACGCTATATAGATTGTTTATTCCATGTGCATGAGCCGCAGCCACGGCGACAACTTTATGAGGTATTAGGATCATACAATATTAAAGAGTGGCTTTAGTGATTGCGAACTGTTGAGATAATCAGAACAGACTGAACTTACTTCAATAAAATCACAGTCGGAGCAATGTGCAAGATATCGATAATACACCTTTGTGCATTTGTCGAAGTTAGACCTGACCTTAGATCCTCGTTCCAGCGGATCCCAACTGATTCTGTTCTTTTCTTCATAGTAAAAGGGGGATCGAGGGGAAGGTGGGCAAGACTAGGTCACAGACATAAAGCAGACAGGCGTACACGTGTATTGGCAGGCAGACAGACAACTAGGGATATGGAGAGGCTTGGGGAGAAGATGAGCAATGAGAAAGAAGCTTGCCATGTCATTTTGTTCACGAGTTTTTATAAAATGCCATATTCGAAATAGGACAAACTTAAAATACTTTCAGCTGACACATTTTACGTGAAGTAATCGACAGTGTGAGAGACCGAAAACGCGTATGTGTGTCGTACATACCTTGATTACTATGAGTGGTATGTATTAGCTGTACGTGTGTGAAATCATGGGTGTTGTTGTGAACTGACTCAACATGTTAATGGGCTTTCTTTCGAAAACCTTTCTGCCTCACAAGTAAGATATGCAGGTAAATCGATCTCTTTAAGCTTGATAGGATGGATTCAGTTCGGATATTTAGTTTGGGGTCGTGGGTTCAAATCCAACAAGAGTCAAAATGTTTGCAGTGTAGAATATATACATATATATCTATATATATATATATATATATATATATATATATATATATATATATATATTATATAATATTACTTTGTACTTGAAGTAATCTGTTTATTTATTTATTTATATTATATATATATATATATATATATATATATATATATATATACATATATTTATATATAAATTCACCACATTAATCCCGCCTTTTAATTGTTAAAGTATTTACTAAAGTAAAGACCGAAGGCATTGTAAAGAAAGTCAAACACCGTCATTTTCTCATCATGGCAAGTTTTGATTTGATAAGAACAAAATTAACAATGTATGTGAAAGAAATGTTAGTGTCTTTCTTTGAAGGGCTGATATCCTTTTCTATGCCTTAGTAAAAGGAGTTCAAAGAAAGACTCGTCAAAAACGTATAATTAGAGCATTAAGAATCAAAAAATGTTATGTAAGACCGTTGTTAATAACAAAAGTAGCAGAAAACAACGGCCTATTGTATAGATTCGGCAAAAACTGAAACTTAAAATCTTCTCATATAAAACCATCCTTTTCAATCTACCTTTCCAATAACTACAGTCCATAATTCTTGGTAAACGCAGAGTTATTGAGATTAATTAACTAATTCGACACTTTCCCTATTTGACACAAAACAAACGGCGTGACAGAATTCCGGAAGCTATGTTGCAGGATGAGACTGAGACCAGCATAGATACATGAGGAAGATTAAATCAGTGACTATCAACTGAAACCTAGGAATTTACAACCGACGTTAAACCAACCCCCGTTCGGCCTTAATCCAAAAATCTAGCAACATATTTACTAGTATATAAGGATTGCAATTTCAAAAGGAAACAGAAGACAGAAACGCTTCATAATCTTCTTAACACCTCACACACTTAATCCCAATCCCGGGCCTTTTTGAGGCTGGGTATAAGTTAATGGATAATTACTGTATACGTTTCCCGCTTTACTTCAAATTTAACAGTGTAGCTGCATAGGTAGAATAATGATGAACACATAGTAGAAGATTGTGCTAGAAATGGCACTTTGTCCTTGAGGTCTCGTACAACAGATCTCAGACCAAGTATTGAAAATATGCCGTTTCATTTACTAAAAGTTGAGTTATATCTCTCAAGTGTAGTCAACATTGTATGCTTGGAACAACAAGTGTGCTTTAATTGCGAGTTGACAACTTCCGTCTGAAGCTGAAGCATATTCAAGGTGAAGAGAAATTACAAAATGTTTTGTTGGATGATATGGACACATGACGTATGGTGGTTACGCATGTAGACAAAACCCTGCTTTGCCAGCAGATAATAGTAGCGCTACAAGCAGATGTGCACTGTCTCTGTGTAAAATAAAACTTAAGACTTTACAGGGACGATGACCACGACGCGGAAAATGCAAACTATGTCCCAGACAGTGACAGGTAGGCGTCTGAGTCGGAAAAGGAAGGTATGCTTCAGAGATAAAAGGGAACCCTGCAGGAAATGAAGCTTACGTTGCGACTCAGAAAATGAAAGATACCTCTAAAATAATAAAAGGTATGCCAAGAACAATCAGTCTACTGCCATTGCTATACATGGTAGTGGTCATTAACATTTATGATCAGTCAAAAGGTCATGTTGGACCAAATGCTAACCTTCTGGTGAAGTGTATTGAAACATCAAGTATAAGCAGCTTTCCAGATTAGCGCTCGCGCGCGTTTCAACCGAGCTATATCGCAAATATAGCAAGGTTATTTTCACGTTTCAACCAATCAGATAGCTGTATTTTCACCATCAAAATACCGCTATGATATAATTGTAGATTTTGGTTGACAGATGTCTCCTTATGATTTTTCAACATATAATGCTTTGAATCCGTTCCTCCAAGGAATAAATGTGACGGCAAATAACCTTAAAGTCATGACCTTTGTCATGATCCATGTGAAATTCTGTTGTTGGACCAGACTAGCAACCAATCGATCCAATTGGAAAGATTAAACCAGCAGCATGCAGTAATTGCGGAGTTATATGACCAAATAAGCGTGTTAATTAGGGAGCTTTGACTAGCAGACGTGTTTGTCGTGACTTGTCGTCATCAAACTTGTGTTATTTATAGAGATCTGCGACAATTGTGATGTCAAATTGGAATTTTATAATCACCAAGGCGGCCCTTCACACAGTCTAATGGTCACGAGAAGGCAAAATGCCTATGGCTGTAAGTTACACGGCCTTGGTTAATTTGACTGAATTTAATGATGATGCTTGCATTACAACATTGTATTCGCGCATAAATGGCGCTCAGAAGCCTATTAACCGGGATGTCGAATGTGATAAACACTTTAGTCGTGAATAAGTTGACTAAAACCAAATCTCATGGGTAAACTGTCATTGCAAGAAGACACTTACCCCCGGGTATAGCTGTGGTTAATATACATTGTGTGACACATATTGAGCCGTATGACCTTGTGGCAACCTATCTCCAAACACCTCAAATCTCCCCAGCTTATATATAACGGCGTCTATTCAAAATTTTTACATGCAACTATAGACTTTAACGCCTGTGTTAGGGTCGTTTTCATTAAATGTGTAATGTTGCTGCGGTTTACAGACTCTCGTGTTTGAGAACAGAGCTAGAAATTCGGGCTACGATTGTGTCGATTGTCGATATACTGCTGCAGCCGATGAATTAGTCTTTGATAAACGCGTTATGAAGTGCATATCAAGATAATGATGATTGCGTTTGAGGTAATACTCGACAAGTTGCTTGATACCGGACATCCTGTGGTGTTAACTGTGCTCAATTCGAAGAAAATTGTAATTATAAATACCTTTCTTAGCAATACATTCATGTTATAAATTGAACTGTTAATGTGCCACAGGGATGCATGTGCAATCTACAATGCATACCTGAACTTAGTTACAAAGTGCAATTAAATGTGTAGCAGAATATAACTTAAGTAACAGTTTGTCGACGTCATAGTGCGTAATTCCATCGCAATAACGAAATACTTCATAAACTTCTATCGAAAACTGTCCAGATGTTTAAATACGAAATTTCGATGTAACTTCTGTAATATGCAAGCGACAATATAATATGGAGGATAACTGATTTCTACAAAAAGGTAATTTACCAATTGGCTATGCTGCTTACTTATAAAACGTTGGTGAATCTTCTTCCTAATTAATGATGCCATTGTCAGTGACGCAGTCTATGCTGCATTATTTATTTTGAAATTTATGAAATAATCGTCAAGACTTCATAAGATCAAACCTGGAAAAAATAGTGCACAGGAGGTACTTCATAAAGTGTATTACAAACACATATCGGTGCATGTTGCTCGTGCGAACTTTTAATTGAATGTTTATCAAAAACGTCATGATTAACTGTGCCACAATGATTGAAAAAATATTATAATGTCTTGATAATATCTACAAAATTGCCCTTGACAAAAGACAGCTGGGAACACTAAGTTTGTTATGAAGATTGTAACATTTAGATTGGTCCAATTAGCTGTGATTGTTTGCCGCATCCGCTAAACAAGGTCCCACAATTGCCAGATAAGATAAGCCGTCTCTGTTTAAAATATGCTTTAGGAAATACCGCTTAAAGCTAGCTACTGTTATATCAAATACTTTTCCTCTGCTTGTAAACATTTTCAATGTTTATCTCATAATTTACTAATCTTTCCTCCTCCTCATCTTTTAAAGTTATATTTATGTGTTAGAGCTGAATTCTACTGAACTTTTCACGAACGCAACGGTTACCGCATTGACTTGGAGATTCTTTCAATAATTGCCGATGAATCGCTTCGTTGTGAAACTTGTAATAGATTTTCCGAGCATCCATCATTCAAAGCAAAGGCTAACCGGAGGTTTATTATTCTTACACGGTACTCTAACATTAAACTGCAGTTTATCAACAATTCTCGTTATTTAAGAGCGACACTCGGTTAAAATATTATTTTGGCTCGATGAGAGCAGGCTGAATTTAATTGAATTTTTTGAGAGTAATGAGGTAAACCATGAGAGTTGCCAGAAGACAGATGAAGAGACTCGGCTTTAGGTGTCATTATGTGTGGGCTTACTTGTAATTACACACAGGCACCATATATTTTCCTCGGTGCTTTTAAAATAGGTTTTCTTGTAACTAACAGGGCATGCAATTTTTCTAAACTGACTCGACACAGGACCTCTTGAGAATTAGACCTTGTCTTCCGAAGCAGCCGTGAATTAGTTCATTTTCGAATTCGGCTGGTCATAATTCACAAGTCATGAAGCAATTTTGAGAGTAACAATTCATCCATCAATTAGAAAAACAAAGTTAAAACTATTTGGCCATCTCAAGGGCGTCATCTCTACACTTCCCTTGCTTCACTATTAACCGAATAGAACAGTTTCTTCGCCGGAGAGGCTCATTTCAGCAGATGCACTTTATCCACTTTCTACCCCTGAGACAGCCATGGTAATCTAGAATTAGTATTTTTCTGAAAATTAAATAGTTCATTTTCGGATTACCGCTCCCTTGCCGGTACTGCGCTCTACTTATCGAAGATATCTTTTTTCGGTGTATTCTTGCCACAGGATTCGTGTTGGAAAATGGAAATGTTGGGATAATCGTCTTCTTATCTTACCTTGAAATGAAGTAAATAACATTTGATGAAATTGTAATTGCGTTGATTTCTGTTTCTTAGCCATTTGTTTCCGCGAGAGAAACTTGAGACACGAACAATTAATTTTAAAGTGGTATACTCTATACACTGATATATTTTATTGAGAGTTATGGGAGTCTTAAAAAGTAATTTCTGCTCTATTATAAGCAAGAATTTCTACGTTGAGAATGTTTATCACGTATAATACCTGTAAAAGTATCTTCGTAAGTACCAGCGACAGAATGTACGCGTACTTCCTGCAGTCACGTTCCAATGTGTACTATTGGGTAACAGGCTGATTATCTTTATTACACAATTAATGATCATGCTGTATCGCGATTTGTCGGGAGAAGTCACGTGATTAGAAACTAGATAATCCAAGTGCTCACTTGCTAGAAAAAGTTACGTCACAGAATTTATTGTTTCAGAATGTATTTCCCCGGGGAAATCGTCTTTGACAGGGTGTCCGGGCACAAACATTGAAAACAATAACATGGAGCAGTATTAAAACCTATAACCTGATCTTTATTCGAGTTATAGCTCTAGTTTATTACCCCTCTTGGCTATTCATTACCAGAAGCTCATCGCCAATTCTCTCTGTCTACATCCTTGGGAAACAATAAGGCATTTCTTGCAATGCACTGCCTTATTGTTATCCAAGGTTGTAGACAGAGAGAAATGGCGACCAACAATTTATTTATCTTTTGTATCTATCTATATTATCTATCTACAGTATCTATCTATCTATCGTATCTATCTATCTATCTATCTATCTATCTATCTATCTATCTGTCTGTCTGTCTATCTGTCTGTCTGTCTGTCTGTCTGTCTGTCTGTCAATCTGTCTATGTATACATTTATCATATTAGACTCCTACCTACGGTATGGATTGTAGGTGGGCAGAACCTTTTGCAAGTTCATTCGTATTCAATGCATGTGTAACGTCAAAATTTAATTGGCGCATGCCTCAGAGAGTA
Source organism: Ptychodera flava (assembly GCF_041260155.1). Classification (NCBI taxonomy): domain Eukaryota; kingdom Metazoa; phylum Hemichordata; class Enteropneusta; family Ptychoderidae; genus Ptychodera; species Ptychodera flava. The sequence goes on along the minus strand of NC_091948.1, from coordinate 17,441,212 downwards.
ACGGTGGAATCGGTGTAAATGACTATTTCGGTCTGAAGATTGTCAAATAAAAGTCAAAAATTAATTACAATACTAAAGGACTGTCGGTAAAATACTTTGACATACTAAGGTCTCTAGACACAGATCCATTAATTTTTTTGCGGTTGTTGCATTGTCAGCATCTTTCAGTCATGTATCCGATACTGAAAATTTCTACCTCACAGGTCGATGTTGCGAGTTTTTATAAAGCGCCATTTGCAAACAGTAAGCTTATTTATCAGTATAAGGTTAATTGTCACATTTAATGCTTTGTCAAGGAAAAACTCAACTAATCAAAATGGAAGGGGTAATTGTAATTGGGTTTGGTTTTTTGCCAACTGAGATCTTAAAAGCTGTAAAACCTGTGAACGGATACCAACGCGGGAATTGTATGTAGACGAAGGTGGGAGTATTCTCTGCGGTTAATGACGTAAACAGATAAAAATTTTCTGAGACCTGAAAGCAGCTGTTGATGTTCAATCCCTGATGTTGTAAAATTATTTCTATCATTGATAGGTATCGGGGTGCTAGTCTCAATTTCACTCACTTTGTTACTACGCTCCGTTTCTCCAGATAACAGTCGCCACCAGTACAAGTCAAAGATAAAGTAATGACATATGGCAGGGTTAAGCCAAGGGTCACTGCAGAAGAAGATCTTATCTAAATTGATTTTAGAAATCACGCTTAACATCATTCACCAACCTTTACAGAAGTTCGACATCTGGAAATTTCATCCTGTTCTTGTCCCTAAAGTTTTAACTGTAATGGCAAGTACACAACCAAGATCATTTGGAACAACTGTTTTGCAATGCTTGGTACAGATACGTACAATGAGCTATGAAGTGCGCTTGTGCTGTGTAAGTTGATATAAGTGGTTCAGATCTGCACTTAAATTGCGTGTACGACTTCTAGAGGCAGTTTCCTGCTGTGGATGTTAACTAAATGTGATGTAGACAAGATCTTGGGATATGTTAGGTTTCACAGCTTTGGCATGAGACTTGTAGGAGAAATATCTGCGAGCAGTCTAGTCTGTTGGTATATGTAAACACGAAGCAACACATGCAACGTAAACTAAGTTCAAGTTTACTGACGTTTCACAAAGTAAAACTGACTAGACGTAGGTTTTGTGGCACTATGTGGAATCCGATCAAACACGTTACGCCGAGTTAAAGTCACATGTTAAACATCTAATCCATCAACAGAACCCATGCACAAAGATGGCTATATATACTTCAACCTTTATACATCACTAATTTGCTCCAAGGTTCGTACCATCTTTCACTGGATATATTATCTTATATGTATCAGATAAAGATTAAATAATTCATCATACCCTTCGAAATGCAAGATAAGCGTGTAAGGTCGTTAAAATTGCTCAGAGGTATAACATGCATAACTCAAATATTCGTACTGTGGTTAAGTACATCACTCGTTCTTTGGCTTTTGGAGTCACATCTACAGTACATTCTTAAAGTATAATGCGATGGCGCCTCGAAGTGAAATACCTAAACTTTTGCTTAAATTTTCCTAAATGAAGGTTGCAACAATTCTATTATCAAATCAAGAATAAAAGTCAGGGGTCACCGTGCAAAATTTGGCACTATAGAGAAACAAATTACAAGTACCAAACATTTACGATATTGAAATTCAAAATGGCTGCCATCCCTGTGTTAACTCTAAGACGAAAAATGAAATTTTCTGTTTGTGAAAAACTAAAACGATGACTTTTTTCCTCTATGAGTTTCCAAATGAGCCCTTCATGCGGTAGACCAGAAAAAGTATTGCAAAAGCTGAGAGTCCGAATATCTGTCCCGATCCCCTAAGCACACTCTACCCTAAATATGAGGCGCAACATGTTAGCTTATCAGTATATAAACAGAAGGAATGTTAGCATTCCAAATTGAATGCGAAATATAATTACGTTCAATTATAAAGTAAAGTTTTGTGCCCGGACAGGACAGCTGGACAACAAGTTTTTCCGTGCGATATATCGATGGTATTACGTCCTGTCTAAATCGATATGAGCGGGATATAAGGTAGCACTGTTTATACCATGTGAGTGTATGACTGGAGAGTTTAAGGTTTTCGTGATACAGACTTTATGATGGAAGGTCATTAAAATCAATGACGAGTGAAAATTTGAAATGTGTGGGCTGAAATCTTTCATAGATAAGACTCTGATACTAGTCCTGAGCCTTGTACACTAACCTTCGGGCAGACCTAGGCACTGGTTGATGGTTATATTCATAGCGTTGATGAAATAATTGTAAATCGACTAACAGATGTTAGAATTGAACATATAAATCATATTTGTTGTGACAAGATCAGCAATCTTTGAAGAAATGAAAAAAAGGGTATTTAAAACTTCAAAATTACCTATTAAGGCATCGTCTTGATCTCTGTAAAATCTTCCAAATCTCGCTCATCGTGCAAATAAGCATTAAGGTCATTTAAAACCGACGGCAGTTGTGCTTATGATGTTAAATATAATAGCTGGCACGTGACAACCTACTGAAATTCACGTCAGCAGTTGTGATGTCATATCATCGACATATAAAGCATGTTATGTAAATTATGTTGTAAAACTCTGCATGAAATTCATATGGTCGCTCTCTCCTCAATTACTTGATGCGTATGTCTTCGTCCTATAATTCATCTGTATTGTGTAGGAAGATTTGTTTGTTATTCATGAATTCATACATGTCTTGAGATTGATATTTAAATTAGGCAAAAAATTGTCCTTTTTTTCACAAACGTAGATCGTGATGATAAGATTGATGAAATATTCATGGTGACCTCTGTTTGTGATGATGAAATCCTCACCAATGAATACCGACCGATGCCGAGAATTGAATATTGATGGTACCAGTGTCCAGCCAAATTGTCGACTTTGAAGAGTCACACTATCTAGCCATGAACTGTCAGTTTTGAAGGCAAAACGGGCAGAATGAGTTGGGGTTTTTTCGTGGTACGCATATCCAAGAAGTCTAAATTCTCCAAAAACACATTGCCTATTCTCAACAAACCTGCTAGTCCGATGCAATGATGTCATAAACGCGAATTACGGAGAAAAGTATACTTATTGTTAATCTTTAAATATTGCCATTCTACTAAATTGATTTTGTACCGCATGTCACGTTTTGTATACGACTACTGCAATTATAATGTTTTCACCTTTGCAACTTGTAAAGTGTGCTTGGATCATACTTTACTTGATGAGGTGATTTAGAATAGTAAATGCAATATTTTACGCCAGTGCATATGCTCGACTGATACTGACTCATTATCAGTTGTTTTGAATATCAAAATATTCACCTCCACACTTTGCATAAGTGAATGTGTTGTTTAAGAAATTGTGGACTAGATGTTGGAGAAAGCTTATAAATTAACAATAACAATATCTATTCATAATGCTTGTCAATATTTGTATATATATATATATATATATATATATATATATATATATATATATATATATATATATATATATATATATATATATATATATATAATGCATTGTTGGCTCCATGGAGTCAAAGATTATTGCCGACAAAAAGAAATGTCGATCGGGGTCATTTTGCACTCAACGAATTCCTAGAATCCGTTTCTATTGCTTCGATTTGTGTATTTTGATACATGCATTGATCATCGATAGCAACTCAACGCAGATAATATGCCGTCTAATGGCTCTCTTACAACCTGTCTCTTCCTGGAAATAAAAGGTAGTGCCACTACTTTGTCACTTAGCTAGGGAGATCAGGTATTGTAGCATTCAGGCGAGTAATTGTGGTGACACAGCGTATATGCAAACCTGGTCTATGACCGGGAAAGAGTTGGTCTTACCTTGCAGTGTAGACACTCTGACATTAATGAAACTTATTAAATTCGTTGGCCAATAAAATGATGTACTTGTTTATTTACCTTGAGTACATACTGTGTATCCCAATTAATATGAAGTTAAACAATCATTCATTCATTCATTCATTCATTCAGTTATTACTTACTTAATTAATTAATTAATTTAATTACTTATTCATGTATTTAAGTAATCATTTATTTATTTCTTCCTCATTGACATCAACATTTGTAGAAGATTCTAACTGACTTTACTCTGAGATGACAGTTTCGTGACCCTTGTGTCCTTCATCATTATATTATTCAGTTTACCATACTGCATTTTATCTCGCCAGTTACTGGTGAGCAAACCGGCGTATGGAACTGTCTCTTGTCAATCTTCTCGGTAAGTGGAATGCGCCATGGAGTAATTTAGACGATCTATCAACATACAAACAACGGCAAAGGCTGGAGAGACCACCAACAACGCCAGACGCTACCCTAGTGGGCGGATGTTTTGTGAGCAGTCAGGGAATTGACTGGTATGTCTCCTGTATGAATTATGACAATATTAAGCATGTGCCGAGTTTTAAAATTAGCGTTCCAATCCATGGCCTTAGCTGATGAAAGGATGTTTATGATGTGCAAAAATACTCTTTTTTTCAGCTGAAATATACCGGGTCATTATTCGACCTTTGAAATCAACAAAAGAATTCTAAAATTTGCTAAGGGTGACATTTTCTCCTGAAGAATGACTTCATTCTTGGATTTTGATATCGAATGGAATACATTTCAAGGGAATTGGAATTCACGTAAATAGACAAAATCAACTGAGATAAATCGTTCCTTCATAATAGTCCATTGAAATATAGTCCTACACCGAAATCATTTGGAAAAAACTATCGTTATAGATAATTCCAGGCTTGCGTAAATTATTATTTTGTCATTTTATCACAGTGTTAGGACTGACTCTAAGCATCATTGAAAATGTACATGTATATCGGACCTGATGGAAGAGAGTTAATTTCAAATTCGTGTACGTAAGGCCCAGCTCTCCTTTGTTTCTGTCTCCGGCTGTCAGATAATATTGAGCGGCAGAAGTATTTCGGTGTTCTTTGTAATGTTTGTTGACACACTCAAATTTCAACAGGCAAATAGAATAGGAACACATAAAAATGACATTGAAATCCGAAATACCTAGAAACATTTATCCTAACACAAAAAGCATGAGGCATGATACGTAAATATGCAGAGAAAAATTACGTCATTGTCACATCTAGCCAAATAGAATATGGACAAACCTGAAAGTAACGTCTCGTATTGGTAAAGCAAATATCTTCACTTAATCTTGCGGAGGAGCCGACACTGTCCCGTACATCTTGTATACGTGGCTTGTCTGAACGTTCGAACAAGTCCCTTACCTTACAATTCAGTTCTCTAGACCTCTGCCTTCAGCGTACGTATATTATAAGATGTATTGCCAAGGCTGACTGCTCACGTTCGATTAATCGCCAGCGTCAGTCCGTACATCTCTTTATTAATTTCTTTTTTCACGGCTTTGTTGCAAGCTAATAGCGAGAGATAACATTACTCTTCTTTGACACTTTATTAATATAGTGAACAAAATGAAATGTGCCAGTATGGTGAGAAATTTTCTGTTTCCAGAAGCGGAACCGATTCGCGATAACACTGCAAATGGTGTGTGGATAAGAATTTGTTTCCTCGCACAACGAACTCGAAACGACGTCAGTGTTATCGAAAATACTATCTGATTTTACTTTCTCATTAAGGTAGAACGTGCCTCCGGGACGGATATTCGAACTATCAAACTTTTACATTTCTTTTCTTTTCTGATCTACAATTTGTAGGGGTCTATTTTAAAGCTCTAGGTGTAAAACAACTGTTGACCGTCTTAATTTTTCGAAAATCGAAAATTTATTTTTCTCCATAGAGTTAACATGGTGTGGCGGCCACTGAGATATCGGTAAATCTTGGGTGATTTATTTCTCTAGTACCAAATTTTGCGCGGTGACTCCAATATTTATTCACGATGTTTAAAGAGGATAGTTGAAAGATTCCTTAAGGAAAGTTTAAGTAAAAGTTTAAGTTTTTCATTTTAAATTGAAGCGACAAACGGTGATATCTTAGGCATTTTTACAACGTTGCGCGCTATGAATGCGTTAACAGGAAACACCGAATGAAACAACATTAACACAGACGTTCAGAAAGTCGAAACACACAGATATAGCGATCGTTTTATTTCAAACATGTTATTTTGGATGTAGAGTTGAAAAATAAAGAGGTTACTTGAAGTATCAAATTTGTCCTTTTTCCTCGAGTTTGCAAATTTGTCGACGTCGTTTCACATTGTCTGTCATCCAATGAAAAATATTGTGAAAAAAGAACAAATTGAAATTTCCCCAAGGGGGACGGTCATAATTTGATACCGTATGGTTTTCTTCAGTGATTACATTTATTCTTTGCTTGACAAACGAGAGGCGATTTTAATTTAGATTTCATCGTTTTCCGTTTCCGTCGGATAAATATTTGCCGAGAGTTAATAAACCTCATATCAAATATTGAAAAATCCTCGCAGCGGTAAAGGTCTTTTTATTTGCAAATGCAATTCGGTTACCCAGCAGGAGACATCAAAAAGAAAATATGCCTACGCGAAAGTATTCCGAACTTAATGAGCTCCTAGGGCCGTAAGCGGAATATGGTGAGGATTATCTCATAGATAACTAAAAGCAGATTAAAGTCAATGGTGGAAGACAGCACAAACAAATATAAACTAGGTAAAAAACCATGGATACTTCACTTATATAGTAAAATTTACTCCCATAGGAGACGGCATGGACTGAAAAAACCTGAAAGCGGTTACGATAATGTTGTAAATACTTTATTTCTTGGGGTAAATGTTTAAAACTCGTCTCCACTGTAATTCGATCATTAGCAGTTCACTTGTGGGTAGTCTGTCAGATTTTCAGCTTCGATGCCGCCAAACCTTCCGTTCGTCAAATGCTTGTGACGGCCTTCAACTCGTCGTCCGTGTTGGAAAGTTTTACGTACTAACGTACCACAGTTCTTGCTGGAAAAAAGTGGTCGCTTTTCTTTTAGGTAAAATGCACCACGGGAACTTATATATTGGCGCTAGAATTTTTGCAAAAGACGTTCGTGATCTTGTATGGTCTGGTTTTGACTCTCGCGGAGTGAATTAAGTCTTGACGGTCTTAATTTCATGAAAAAAAATCGAAAATTTTACTTTTCCCCATGGAATTAACACAAGGATGGCCTCCATCTTGGATTTCATGTGTTTGTAAATTTAGGTAATACGTTCCTTAAACACCAAAATTTGCAATGTGATTCCTGATTGGTATTTTTGGTTATAAAAAGAAATTCTTTTTAAGTTTCCTTAGAAAACCTTGAGCCAAAGTTTAAGACGTCCTTCAGTTTCGATGCACGTCGTACCTCAAGATAACATGCACCTCGATAATGAGGATTTAAACGTTTGCCTATACTTTGCTGAAAGAAACTTGAAAGCGTCTTCAATCTCCCGTATTCAGCGTTTTCCTCTTAAGTTTAGCAAAGATGTGTCACTCTATAGATGGTTAAGGTAGTATGCACATCGTAAGTGAAAGACTTAAACTTTTGCTCTAACTTTCCACAAGGAATCTTTCAATCGTTCTCTTTCAAAATCAAGAATAAAAATAGGGGGTTACCGTGCAAACTTTGGTACCAGAGAAACAAATTACCCAAGATTTACCGATATTAGAAATTCAAAATGGCCGCCATCCCTGTGTTAACTCTATGGAGAAAAATAAAAATTTTCGAATTTTGAAAAAAAAAGTTTTCTTTCACCAGGAGCTTTAAAATGAATCCCCACATGTGGTATATCAGAAGAGAATTGTAAAACTTTGAGAGTCCGAATGTCTGTCCCCGAGGTGCGTCCTACCTTAACATCTAAGCTCTTCATCGCCGATTCGCAGTAGGGCCTACACAGGTCCTCGCTCACCATTGTACACAATTGGTTTAGGTCAAACCATAATGGTCAATAATGTTAAAAATCGTTGTTAGTTGTAAGAATTATGACATAAGTGGCAGACGCTGGAGTTCACGACAAACATCTCACTTAATCGCTCGACTTTTAAAAGACGTATTTAGTTTTAGGTTATTTTGATCATTGACTTTGAATAATAAATACTTCCAAGTTTTACAAGGTAACTCCGTTAACTTTTAAGACTTTACAGTCAAAGAATTAACATTATTATTGCCACTGATATAACAGATACGATAGTATTACAGTAAGCTTGGGGAGCAACAGTATATTGAAGTAATTTTTATGTACAAGCTTTTGCTAACATAAGAATATAATAACAGGAGCTTTGTTCATCGGAAAATAGCTTTGTCCACTGTTCCTTGACATCCTAAAGTCTTCGGCGACCATACATAAAAGTATGAAGATACTTGTAGTGGATTTTTTCTACACATTTTTTCTAATCACTTAAAATACCTGGTGACCTTATGGAAGTTGGTACATGTTCTATAATTGCCTGTGGAAATTGCCCCTCGTATAAAAGCGATAACGAAGGCCCAGATGCTCGCAGTTGATAATCTAGTTCCTAAGTGCATTTCCAGGTCCCAGTTTTCGCCTCAGGAGTACGGAGCTATTTTCCCATTTGTTGACATGACCGCTTCGGTTTGGTAAATATCCTGAGAACCCTAGGGAGTGTGATATTTCGATATCCTGGTAGATTTTCACGCCGCTGTACAAACATACCCAAGGCGACAGCAAAGGGATTATGAGGACTCGTTGAAGCAAGTCATACCAGGTCAATTCTAGGTCAACAACGGTTCACCACTCTAAATGAATCTGTCAGTACAGTGTTGGCCTGTGTGATATAGACATCATATTTCTGATCCGCAATACCTACGAGGAATTTCTCACAATGAAGGTGCGACATACATTACACACTTTGCATATGCAAATCTCGTCATTCTCTCCAAACAGGGAGCAAAATCAGTTCTAAGATTGTAACCATTCACCGATATTTAGAGTCGTAAACCTTATTTTCATCTTTCTGTGTATGCCCTAAATAATACTAATCTAATGGGAAAAAAATTAAAACGACAGCCCTCTACATGTCATCACAAATGTTAAAATGGTATTTCTGTGTATTTTATGACCTTCCTGGCTGTAGACGTACAATCGTACCCGAACGAAGACTCGTCAAGGTAGTGCTTCTCTGAGCACTAATGAATTATGTAAGGAATGTGCACTGTTCTTTTGCAGCTTTGACCTCTGAACTTTTTCACTGCAATCTGATTTCAGCTCGACGCTGATTTTCAAAGAAGCCATGCAAAACACAGTCTCAATGATGAAACTGCACCAAGAAGTCAAATGTTATATGTTCCTTACAGTCTGATCATGTGTTGTATAAAACGATATAACACGCTTACAGTTTAGGTAAGTCAAGTGAAATCAAACTTTTTAAAGTCTGAAACGGCGTTTCGATAGGATTTCATGATTATTGTAAGGGAGCCTTCAGTAATTGCAGGGGGGTTGGCCGGGGGAATTGGGGGGAGGGTCACCTTTTAGAAAACAGTTCAAGGGGGAGGGTTACTTTTTATAAACCTATCTTGGGGGAGGGTCACTTTTGACAGAAGCTGATTTTATGGGCAAAACTTTGATTGTCCATGTGATATTTCCTGAATAGGAAATCACCAACAAAATGCGTACACACTATAGACCGCCATGCATAGTGAATTGACATTTCGGTAAAATTCCAAAATCAAATTTCTTGCACAATCATGGACTTGTAACCACTCTTGTCTAATCAAGAACAATATTCTAAATAATCAAGCATACATAAATGCATAGATTTATCTAATTTTGTACTGAAAAAAAAATTATTCATAGTTTCATCATAGACCGCTGTGCATAGTGAATCAACATTTCAGTGAAATTCCAAAATCAAATTTCTTGCACAATTATGGACTTGTAACCACCCTAGTCTAATCAAGAAATTTAATATCAATAATCAAGAGTACACAAATGTAAAGATTTACCTTTCTTGAAAAAACTATTCATAATTTCGTCATAGACACCATGGATAGTGAACCAACCTTTTAGATGAAATTCAGAAATCAATTTCCTGTACACAAATGCACATTTTACTTCCCTATTCAAGCAAAGTACATTTAAATACATTATCAAACATATTTAATATACAGATATAGTATGTTTTGTTCGGGTAAATTGTCGATAAGTTGCCTGATAGACTTCATGTATTATGATTTGATATTTTTGGATGAAGCATTAAATCAGCCACATCTTGCCTTATAGTTGCACAAAATATGGTGATCCTCCCTCAAATGTATGAAATACCATATCTCTTCAAAAATTCTTGCGTAATAAATTGTGACAGTCCCTCCAAAAACACCAGCCCTCCCCTCTGTAATTTGTCCCTAACATAACAATTGAACCAATTGTTATGTAAATTAGCTGATACTGTTTTAGTTATATCCTGGGGAGAATACCGCAGTCGTTTGGGGGAGGGTCAAGTTTTAGAATGTCGGACAGGGAGGAGGGTCACATTTTAGACAGGAGGATAGGGGGAGGGTCACATTTTGTGGTACAGGTGTGCACGAAATTGCCCCGCCCCCCTGTAATTACTGAAGGCTCCCTAATACACCATGTTTACAAAAGAAAGCCTATTGGGCTTACAAACTGTAAAAATTTCTTTCGGCTGGCAAGCGACACCAAAGGTCATTTGAGAGGTGAAATCAATCACACATTGACTGATTAAGAAATTGGCGGTATATAGCTATGATAGAAAACAGCCGTTTGATCGGCAGAAACAGCCCTGTTCCTCAACATCCGGCAGATTGCCAAATGTGATTTACAAATGCCCGATTAACTGTTCACCTCGTTTATCAAACGTTGCCTAACCTCCAGGTTACTCGTGTAAGTCCAGCCAAAATTGTGATCAAACGCCTCAACAATTGTTGCTATGGTTAGCTGCATATCTCAGTTTGGCATGCCTTGCGCATACACAGTCTGCGCTGGCCTTTTAACAATTCTTACAATAAGTTCAAAATTTATCAAACAACTACCGCATGGTGCTTCGAAGAGCGGAGAAAATTGATCGTTTTCATTTTATCTTGGTTCTTTGTCTTTTTTTCGCGAAAAGAACCTTTCAAAGGGGAAAAGAAGACGCCGGCATTAATTTTTTTTACCTTAAATTACGTTTTGGATTTCAAAATCAAACTAAGTGTGAACGGCATTGTACGCGACGCGATCAACACATTTCATCGGTAAAGGTCAAAGATATCCGTACAGTCTTCTTGAAGAGCATCAACAAGTCTATAGAGTTCTCTAAATTGCTAGGAACATGTTATTCAGTGGAGTAAACAGCGAAGTAACAAACGACTTATGTGGATATATAATTAGTTGACCGGTCCTATTTTGAACATTTGGGTCTTCCGAAGAGATTGATGACTCATTGTACGTAGAGTGTATTAAATTTCACCAATCCTACTTAAAATTCTTGACTTTACGTTATGCATTTTAATCACCACCTACACTATTATGACAGTTTGATGGTTGATTGCGTTATCAAGGGGCTATTTGTTCTTGCGAAAACGCATCACTTACATTTAAGTACATCGGCCTTCTTGCGCTGGGAATTATCGTTTCATATTTATCGTATCAGTTTGACGGGGCATTATTGGTTAGCCGAGTATATTGTTTGCATGTTATTCAAATGAGTAGCTGAAAGAAATCTCTTTTGGGTCGTTATGTGTTTGATTTCGCCGGGTAAAGCCAAAGTAAACCATGTCAACTACCGCATACAAAGCCCCCTGAAAGGCATAAAATACGGCTGATATCCGGCTTTTAGAAACCTTACGAAATAGAAGACCCTGAATTTCAAGTCGTTTAGACGTTTAAACAGAGGTTTTCCACCGTATTAGCTTGTTGTTCATTTCTGTAATCATAATTGATGTTTGACCGATTTTCTTTTACAGTGGTGTTAACATCATTTAAGTTGGTAAATGTAAAACTTATCACTAAAATAATTAACATCGGTGCACGTTTACTGCCGTAACAATAGCCTTTTATAGAATAGCGGATGCAAGGTTTCGTTTGCTCATTGTCGTTTTGTGGTACCGTTTCCATAGCAACCATAGACTCGAAATCCTGCAGAAAATTTAACTTTTAAGTCGAAAAGTTATTACGGGAGACACAATCATTAGAGTTTGTTACCTATAGATTCAGCGACCGGCGTTTAAGCTCCAGATGGTAGCTGTTCAGTGTCACCTGTAATCCATTTCATCAAATCCGTCTAATATAAAAAGATGTTTACCTTGACCCTTAATCTACTTCATCATACACCCTGATCACTTGATACTGGACACTTTCAGGTTAATAGCTGTCAAATTCCCGTATGCTCAGCCTGCGCATATTGCGTCACCAACAGAGATATAATATTCTGATACCTTCTGTACATGCCACTGTGAGGAAACACGACCACAGTTTTCCACTCACGTGATCTTCTTTTTTAATGCTACATCTGCATCGAGTATTTTCCTCGTAACCGTATTCTCACAATTAGATCAACCGGGTCACCAGCGATGTGGTATTAACGAAGTATTCGGGAAATCGTAAGGTGAAGGATGACTTTCACCTGTCTCGGGAAGTTAACACGGAAACTCAGCGAATTCACAATGGGAGGTCGATACACAAGCAACTAGCTCATTATGCTTCTATTATTATATCCAATGATGGCTTTTGCACCGTTTATTGAAAAAATACCTTTATGAAGATACTTTTTGCAAAATAGAAAGATACTCGTTACACCGGTGGCACAATTAATCAAGTTTGACAGCTAAAAAGGGCGTTATAATCGGAAGAAGGTCGCTGCTAAAAGGGAATTTGAAATTTCTTGATGGTTTTCAAATATCTTAGGTACTTATCTATCTATGTATCGTGATTATATATATATATATATATATATATATATATATATATATATATATGTTTGTCTGTATTTCTGCAGTTCAGTCAGTCTCATTAACACAACATCCCCACTATATATATGTCTATTGTATCATACACAAACACACACACGCACACGCACTCTCTCTGTCTCTCTGTCTCTGTCTCTCTGTCTGTCTGTCTCTCTCTCTCTCTTTATATATATATATATATACATACATATATATAATATATCTCATACACAATATATATATATATATATATATATATATATATATATATATATATATATTATATATATATATATATACATACATACACAATGAGAGAGAAGAGAACAGGACACTATACAGACAGCAGACATAATTACAAGCAGAGAAAAAGAGAGAAACAATGACAGACATGGCTCCCCATAGTACGGCACATAATAGGTCAGACAGCTTTTCATTATTATGCTACTCAATAATTCAACTGGTCTTGTTCCCGTTGCTATTCAACGAATTGATTGAGCCGCAACCCGACGTCGTTTTCAATTAGAATTGCCTGTTTGAGTTAAATTAAATGCGTTAAATTGAAATTCTGGCTTTCATGACACGTAAGCGTGAATAAAGATGAGTAAGCTTTACATTGTTTGTGTAGACCACAATATAAACACATTTTTTGTATATCATTGCCAGTATAGACGTCCTCACAGTACACCAAGGACAATTCATTTTTTTCAATTCACTTCCTTTTTGTTACACAAGAATTTCAAATCAACATCATTCAGACCTGTAGACAATTTTATGGTTGGTCTAGTAAATTGCTTACGTAGATAGTCTTTCTCGTAGTATAAAGGACGTGAGAGACGCAATTAGCACCCTGGAGAGGGATGTTAAAAGGCAGGGCGCAAGGTCCTTAGGTCCCTGTGAGCATATTGTTCCGTGCGCCAACACCAGTGACGATGTGGTTCAACGTCAAAAGCTAGTATTTCTATTGCACTATATTCAATGAAGGCATGTTGTCAGATTTGGGATATTTGTACCAACCGAATGCTGCTAGTTCCATCACCATGGCACATTACCGAAGGGCAGAGTTCTAGATCCCATAATGCCTGAAAGCTCTCTCATGGAATGTAACGTTGAATACTGGTAAACGGACTAACTACATGAAACATAGTGTGCGAATGTACAGACAGGAAGAGAGAGAGAGAGAGAGAGAGAGAGAGAGAGAGAAGAGAGAGAAGAGAGAGAGAGAGAGAGAGAGAGAGAGAGCGATACATACATACCTACATACATACATACATACATACATACATACATACATACATACATACATACATACATACATACATACATACATACATACATACATACATACATACAACATTCATACATACATACATACATACATACATACATACATACATACATACATACATACATACATACATACATACATACATACATACATACATACATACATACATACATACATACATACATACATACAAGCCAAATATTAAAAGTAAAACACATAAACGTGAATCTTCATTTATTGAGGGAAAGTCATTCCTAATGGCTCCAATGTACACCATCAATCATTTCTCCCCGTAAAAATATGTCGGAAAGCAAGCGGCATGTAACCCTGTTCAGCATGAATAACATGGTAAAAATGTCCTGCTCGAAGTCAGCAATCCTGCATTAAAAAAACGGCTCTTGTACATTTGTGCGATATTGCCACAGAGGAGTGGGCGGTTGAAGATACTCATTAGCTCGCGGAAGGTTATATACACATCATTTGTACGGTTTGTGATTTCGTCTGTAGAGTCACATTTCGACCAACGTCAGCTACATACACATTAGTCGGAAGAGGAAATAAATTGCCCACGAATCCGTAGCCACAAAATAAACTCAAGAAAGGTCATCGACCATACCCGTGTCATTTACAAACCCCTGGCACTTCATCTGTCATTTCTTCAACCCAAGAAGAAGCCCGCCAGTAAATGAAATTACGCTCGATAAACACATCTGACGCTGTTCCTTATCCGGATGAAATTGTAGTGCAATCATTCTGTTGACTACATCGTTTAAAGTGAAAGTATACCGGGTTGAAGAAGTATATTGTTCGCTCTAAAATCCTGAGTTGAACCTGAGAGGATTTCGGAACAGCTTGTAAACTAGCTAGAAATAATGTGATGGTTAGAAATAACAATTTGTGTCTCAAGTTAAGGATTGTCCATGATTAGGACTAATTTAAAGTAGTGATGATACTGTTCGATATAAATTGATGTTACCATAAAGATATCAGGTCACATTTGTATAGCTTTCTCATAGCAGCGATTGAATGGCTTCATCAAATGTTCTGTGGAATCACGACTACAAGTCCATGCTCGGTAAAGAATAGGGTTGTTCGGGAAATGCTAGCTCAATAAATGGAACGTTGTCTTGGAAATGGCAAGTTTCAATACGAGTTCACAGAAGAAATGCATTGTACGTGATTCCATATGGCGAAGTGGTATTATAACATATGCGACGATTTTTGCGCAGAAAGGAGGATAATACAGCTATTGAAGTGTTTTTCAAAAACGTTTACCCTTCGGTCTCTCTGATGTTGCTTGTTGGTTTCACGACGTCACGAAACCGATAAAAAAACTTTTCACCCTGGTAATGGGATTTGTTCGCAGTGTCTGAACATAGACAAGAATTGTTTTGTAAATTTCTTCAAATCGTCGTAGTATCATTTATCCCACAACGGAATCTTTGGATCTAAGCCTTTGTTGTGTAGAAATTTGCTCCTATGATATTAGTATGGTAACAGAGTCTTTCACAGAAAATTTCCCCGTGCAATTTTACAAGCATATCACTCGGCAACGATTTCCTATTACCGCAACCGATTACAGCACATTGAGAATAGCAACAGTGTAATGGCTTTTTTCTCCCTGGGCACATCTGTACTTTTTATTAAATGCCATTTTTGCAATTTCACCGGTTTCTGCAGAAAGATAACGTATCGGAATTACCACGTTCCCGATCTTTGGAAATCGGTTGCAAATGCAAAGTACCGAGTGTACCATTTTTTATTTTCCAGTGATGTCTTTAGGCCCTTGATACCCCTCTGTTACTTCTACCGGGCCTGTTTCATTTGTATCAGTTAATGTCATTAGCCTATCTTCAGATTTGCATGACAGCATTAAGGAATGGTACCTCCTGGAAAGATAAGCGTCTAAGTTTTCACCATGGAGCGGAGCTCGATGTCCTGCCTAACATTTTTACTTTTAATGGTTCACCGCTGGCTTTCCCATCATCCTACTTGCCCATGTATTTTATTTAATTGAATTACGCCCTTGCTTTGACTTGCAATAAGTACAGTACATTGCAGCTTGAATTAATGGTGAATGTCGCTCCCGTTGCATTTCAAAGAATCTGAATAGAGATCGTACGAGAGCGTTGTGCGTGATTCTGGGTTTCCAGCGTAACTGTAATTTTACAGGGAACTCAAGTCAACTTATACCCATTAATTACATACATCATTAATGAATCTATAGGCTTTAGTTAATATATACCATCTTTACCACCAGCCTAACCAAGAACTCAAAGTGTCCTCTTCCATGCCCTAAACAATACAGACATACTCACCGTCCAAGAGTCTGCTGTCTTGTCAGGCAACCAAGTAATATTCTACATCACCGAATGTACTTTATCCATACTACCTACAGCATGCATACGTAATTCACTAACATATGTAATGGTATTCAAATTACGCTGGTCATCATTGGGAAGACAAGCGAAATATTTCAAGTATTTTTTGTGTATTTTCAAAATAATCTGAAAACTAAACAAACTGTAGATATTACTCTCAAAAATGTTTCAAAATCAGCATGTACATAGTCGAGGGACTAACACTTTCTCATTGAAGACGCCTCTCGTTATTAAAGACAACGGTACCTACAAAAGACCTTTTTAAGGTTTCACGCAATACGTAATAATTGTAGTATTGTCACAACATAAATTTCCGTACATAGGTCAATGGAAATTATGATTAAAACAATATAACATGATAAAATTATAATAAATAACAAGTATGATTAGTCTAGTAGGTAACTGATTGGGTAAAACGAATGTTTGTATTCTCTGAGCATAGTTATTCCCGCCATAAGTAACGTTGGACATCTCGTGAATGGTATAATTACATCGTCTTGCTGATTAGCTTGACAATCAAGCCATTACACAGCGTGGCCAGTTTAACTTACAATTCTCGCTGGGCATCGGTCAACAAGCATTTATGGTCATGGGGTACGAAAATGTCAGTGACATGTCTGAAGCTCTTGCAAAATTTACAGAGCGGCGCTGAGTAATGCCCCGTGCCCAGGTTTGCATTCTGCGACGCGTCAGCCATATTAGATGTCTTTTGTGTGATAGAGAATGTCGGAAACTAGGAGACTATTTACAGCACAGGGCAACATAGTATATAAGCATGTTGGTGCCATGAGACTAACCAGCAGTCTGTATAGAATATACATTAAATCATTTCAGGCTTCGACTTTCCATAAAATAAATGTTAAGTAGCTAAGTATGTTTTATACATAAACGATATTAGTCATTATGTTTTTTCTTGGTATTTTTCATAACTTTCTCGGGTTGCATTCGTCTTACAATATTTTTACTCTTATCATAGTCCCCGATGATCCCCTAGGTAACAAATTAAACAAAATTAATATCCGAAACTAAGCCCAAAGAGTGGCGTATGAATTGATTTATTTTCAAAACTAATTTAATTACGCTGTAAGTCGATAGGATTTATTACCTTTTGCCGTCATGCCACAGAAATGTCTCAACTTCCGGTTGAAAATTGTGATTATTTATCGATTATGTCTATGTTCCACTGTCAATAGGTCAGGTAAGACTCGGATATGGAGGCAAAAGACAAAAGTTGAAGCGTCGTCATGGAAAATTTGAAGCGAGGGCATTATGGTCAGCATGAGCTTGTTTGGTTCTGAGATTAGTCGAAGAAAGTCCCTCAAGGGAGCCGTAGACAAACGTAACGAGATGCTCGACGGTTTCTTCTGTATATCAATTTTGAGTTTGTAACGCTGCAATGATAAGCAAAACATTTGGCAATTCGAAACTTTGGTTTTCTGAAACGTTTGGGAACCCAATATCGATAGGATGACCCCAGAGTATGTACCATGCATTTCCATCGGTATTTGTTCATTATCTGGCTTTCCAAATTAAAATTCTGACATTTATGGTAGTTTTCTTCATGCCAAATACGCCGCTACTCAGCAAAAATAAGAGCGAAGGTTTTCGAAACATCTGTCTTTGGAACATCAGACAAAACTTCACTGCGCTGGGATTTCACGCCGCAATGAACTGGAGTAACTTTATTGCCATAGTGCGTCACGAATAGCGAGCACGGCGTTTTTAGGCGATGGACGTAGTGCTCTGAACGTTCAGCCTGGATGGAGAATCATCGTTGCATATCGATAAGACAGCATCTATCATGACCTCTTTTAACCCCATCTCCACAAATATCAGCTAGATTATAGAGAGACAGGACACAAAATCACTAAAATGACACTTTCATGTACATATTTAATAATTCAATAGTTGAAAAAACAGTACTTGCTAGTGTTTCTATATAAGGGCGTCGATTGCTTCCTTCAGATATAGCACGTGAAAATTAAAAGTGACCCGCACAGTTTTCAGTTTGTTATTCCGTAGGTGAACGAATCATATATTCCATCGATGTTTATTCATATCGCCTTGCGACAGATCTGGATGGCCAAAATCAATGCTCGCGTTGTTCACGCAATGTTCCTAACGAGCAGAACAACTTAATCCTTGCATAAGTCGGTAATCCGATGCATTCACCTTGGATTTACAACTCGGTGCCAAATTGTTAGATATACTGCCTTAATAGGGTCTTTTATCATTGTCTTGCTTTAGCAGTGACAACTAGAATACTTCGTCCAAATCCAATTTGACGAAATGAAATGGGCATTTGAATAAAGGGACCGTTAAAAATCCGTGAACACTCACGGCCGCGAAGCATTTATCTTCTCTTTAGTTTATCCCTAGCAAAGTACCCGTATTCTGTCTCTCCGATACGTATTCTTTTCACATTTTATTGCGTTCTACCCGGCAGCGCAAGTCATTTCGGTTCGGTTTTCACATTCATAAAGTCACCGACGACAGCAAGACCGACTCAGACGAGGAGTTTAGTACTGGCGGGAATGGCAGCATCTTTATTGGGGCTATTATTTCTTTAACAACGCACGTACGCTAGAATCATTCCAAGGAAATTTCGTGTAGTCCGGCGATGACCTGTCAATGTAGATTATCTTGAAATTTAGAATAAACTGAAGCTAATAGCGCACGAAGTCCCGATACAGCGTCGCACTTGAACATGACGATCTTGATTCCCCACGTTCTGACGTCATCGCGTGAGTCTCGATCAATCTCACTCACGGATCCTGTAAAACTGCCTATTGCCTTCCAGCTATAGGGCTGTCTTTACAGTCAAGGCGATTTTGTTAGCTGACTAGCTCACTTTGATGACTTATAGGCTGAAAAATGTAATTAAAATTGCAGTCTATATGTCTCTCAGGCAAAACCAATAATAAAATGGTTACCCAGCCGTAGCTTAGGGCGAATCGCATTATTGAAAGCGCACTGGCTCTTTAACAAAACAAACATTAGTAGTTTATACCATAAGATGAACAATATAGCGTTCGGAGCGTATGGTCAGCACTATAATACTTAATGCACGGTTATATTTGTGACGGCCCTCAATATTCCCCTCATCTTTGATTTGTATAATTTTATTTGGAGCCAAAGGCGTGATAGATTTTGCAAATGATTCGATTTATTCTGAGCTGCCCTTTCTCATCTTGTCAACCTTCAAGAAAGGGTTAGAGGTCGCCAGGACCGTTTCAATGCCTACAACTTTATTAATTAACAGCGAAGAAATTTCATTCTGACGCACCATCAGTAGCCCTATAGACATTTGGTTGCAATAGATCAAGGAGACTGTTAATTTACGACTATAGGAAGAAAAAAAAGTACATTTGCAAATTAAAATGCAGTCTCTTGAGGCGAACCTTCCAAGCTTATATGTTCTGCTTTTATAGGAAGAACTAAAATATACACTATTCATCATACATTGTGAACTCAACACTGTAAAGATAAGAGACTGCGGGTTGTAAATAAAGTAGTCCATGACAATTTTTATCGGCTCTAGTAAATTATTGATAGAAAGGCTGCTACGCTGGCTCTAATACAAACCACAAATTTCGTGCTGCATTGGCGCTCCTTGGCTTATTTGTGTTGTCTGTGTATAAATCTTCGATCACCTGCATGTTAATCAGTCTTTTTATGAATGGATGTGTTCATCCATTGTCTATATGATTGAGTGTTTTCATTTTCTGTTAAGGTAGAGTGAGCCTCGAGGGCAGGTAGCTTTTGGGATTCTCAAATTGCTTTAACACTTTCCTGGCCTGCTCGTTGTATGGATTGATTTTGAAGCCTGTGGAGTGATCGATTCTTTCACCGTCTTGTGTTTGAGATAATCAAAATTATGTTTCTCGACGTACAGTAAACACAGGTTGCAGCGGCCATTTTGAATTTCAAACATCGATCAATCACAGGTCGTTTTTCTCCGATCCAAAACTCGTGACAGGTCTCCCTAATTGTTATTCTTAATTACTTTCGACAGTAGTTTGAAGTTCCATAGAGGGAAATTTTATAACAGTCTTAAAATTAACTATCTCTTTTGAGTTGCATATTGCCTTATACGGTCTTTTCGAAAGTTGCAGGAATTTAAATTATCGAGGTCAACATGTGATTTTTCTAATCAGAGACATGCAAATTAACTCTTCACTTTCCAACCTTTGAATTTCATAATGGCAGCCTCGATCTGTACCGCAGTACTGTCGGAAGTTTTACATCGTTATCATGATTAAAATGAGACATTACTACATATTTCAAAAGAAGTCTACACATGATGTTAATGATCGAATTTATAGATGCCGCAATTTTGTCTACAGTATACTTTCTACCTTAAATGTGAAATAATCTCAACTGATAGACAGGAAGACCCATCGATAATCACACATCTACTGGTTGTTCTAAAGTTTAATTCTCTGTCCTAGAATACTCTTGTAATCAACTTACGGCGTATTTCATACTGCTGAATATAAAACTCAATTAGTACAGAAACTAGTCTTAAGCCTAGACCGATCTAGAGAGAATGTAAGTTATGGGTTGAATGTTATGGTAATAATTGTTTATTTTAATTGATAGTGAGTTGGTTTGACAGACACTGCTAACAATTGAATTGAGTTTTTGTCGGTTTGTCTGGTTGTCTGGGATGAACATACATTAATTTGTATCATGTGCAAAAAGCTGAAATGAATTTGAAGATGACGTTTTTTCATTGACGTTTAATTTAAATACAATAAACCGAGAATTGAATCTTCCGAGACGTCAATATGCTTATGCTTGTTTGAAAATGGTGCCAAATCAACAGTTACAAGATTACTGGTTGTGATTTGTTAATATTGAACAGGTTTAACGACAGGGCTCTAGTGCATAATATCATGAGAAGAAATAAAGATATTAGTTGTACCAGAGTAGAGTCTCTTCATATCTACGAAAATCTTTAAAGTAAGAATTCAAATGATTGTTTATGTAAGGGACCATGTCGGAAGGGGTTCCTATTGTACTTAATTTTAGGGGAATCAAGATCACGTGGCAGTAGCTGTAACTTTTAGTGATTTTTTTCTTCACTGTTTGTTTAATGTCAACCACAGTTTCTTGTTCTACTCCCTAAAGCATGTTGAGATACACAATATTACGCTTGTCAACTCAGCCTGTACATGTGTCAATTGCATTGCTACTGTTGACAAGTGGGGTTTTTAAGATGCTTTCGGGAGTAGATCAAGAACTCGCAGTCGACAACCAAAAACAAAAAATGGTGAAAACCATCAAAAAAGTATAGCCACTGTGTGTTTCTGAATATGCCTTTCGCTTTCGAGATACTTTATCTATTGTTAATTGAATAATAGCAAAAATAACGCTATTATGGACTAGTGTACCTTTGAGTGTGTTGTTTCTGCAGGCAAAATTAGGTAAGGTTAGGTGAGGTTCAGTCTAATTCTATGAACGTCTGCCATTATTTATCGGGTAGTTTTTATGCCTAGGCTTTAGTATTCCAACGTTTTTCTCGCGTATCTATTGTAAGAGAAAGGAATGTGCATTCTTGACGCTTTAATGGGCTAATTAAGTGTGACTGTATTGGTGAAGATATAGACCCTTGCTCCCCAGCATCCAAAGTAGTTCCTTTCAGAATTAATAAAAATCATTGGCGTTGCAGAGAATGAGTGTAAAAACGTGCCAGTCGTGATAAAATAGTATCTGACAGGCGGATACTTTAGGCTAATGTATGATTTCTAATAGATACCTGTGTTTTCAGGAAGTGTATAGATTGTACAAATTTCTCATAATTTTACATGACCACTGGTGCTTTTGAAATTAGATATCCATGGTCGATAGACATTGACTTGGAAATCTGTCAGTTACTGTAACTTCATATAGGTTAGCCTCAGGTTGATTAAAGTATCGTATATATGTCACAATTAGCAATGATTCAGAGGCAGTGTTTTATTTTTAATTGACAATTCCAATTATATTTTTCAATAATGATAACTAAGAGCGAATTTCGTATTAGTGACCTAACTCAATGGCGTCGAATATGATACTATTCAAGTGAGAAGAATCACTAGATGGTCACTTTTTTGCCAGTGATCCTATCATTTCAGATTAACTGACAAAAGGAACACACTAGAAAGGCGATCGCGCTGAGATTATTTTGATATTTCACGTTTAAGCACAAATTCATTTAAAACGATAAAAAATCTGGCAACGTGATTTCACGTTCGAGTGCTGAAGTCATTACGACCGTTGCCTTCACTTATGCCGTTGTGTCACTGCCCCAGTAACATGGTGCCCCACTCTAGTACCCTACTATGGTACTATTGCTTTGTGTACACGTACACCGTCGTGTCACTGCAGCCCACTGTCTTGTCATCATAAATGTACCTGACAGTGTACATAGTCATGTCACTGCAGCCCCCGGTACCTTACAATGGCACACACTGCCTTATTATTATAAGGTCCCGGGCCTATAATTATAGGAAGGCAGTCTTCGTAACTGCGTGTGGGCGGTTTTCTTGTTTATAAACAATTTATTTCATGCATGATATCTAAATGCATCAAGTCAACATAGCTTCAGCTTTTAGATTCATTGTTAACAAACATGTTTTAACTTTCATCAATCGCCAACGTACCTTAGATACAGTGTTTACATCGGTCGTAGGGGTCCCTGGCAACCTTCGAGAAAAGTTCCGACGACTGCCTCCCTTTAACGTGTGTCTTGTCATCAATCTTATCCTCCGGTCATAGTACGAGTCGTCATCATATAGAAGTGATTATTCGTTGCATCCGTCACCCTGTCATGCTACCCATCGAAGCAAAATCCTTGTGACTACACCTGTCGGCTCTGCACTTAACACGACTGGACAGTTTTCTGAAATGTTACCCTCCCATGATTCCCTAGACGTATCCAACCTCCCCCTCGTGAATTACTATAGACTTTGTAAAGGGTATTCTTTTGCCAAAGAGACGAGTCAACTGGCCACTTTCTAACAACAGGAAGGAGAATCTATAGATTTCTGTACACATCAAAAATGTATAACCTTACCACAAATGACACGTTAAATCAACCAGGCTTTGCCTTCCAGAACAAGAAAATCGTTGTGCAGGATACCTTCTGCGATATATAAATTACGATTTATATTTGTGCGTAGATTTCAAATATCCTATGAGTCAAACTTTAAAGCAATAAAAATAAAAATAAAATAAAAAATCTCCGTCCGTAAGATTATTCTAATTTTATTCAAGTGCGAAAGAGATCAAACAATTATGATAAAAGTTCGCTTATTACTTTTCTTATGGTAATTCTTG
Source organism: Ptychodera flava (assembly GCF_041260155.1). Classification (NCBI taxonomy): domain Eukaryota; kingdom Metazoa; phylum Hemichordata; class Enteropneusta; family Ptychoderidae; genus Ptychodera; species Ptychodera flava. Next base: position 17,417,362 of record NC_091948.1, on the reverse strand, counting down.
CCTGAAAGTAAAAATTGCTACCATCGATATCGTCGAATAATTCAAGCATCGAAGTACGGGTAATTTCTAATTGAACCATCGATGGGAACTGCCCACACCTGAAGCCAGTGATTTACTAAAGACTTAATGTCGCTATCGCAGAGCGAGTACACCAGTTAATGACATCATTGTTCACATGGTAATTTAAGTATGGGCTTAAAATTAAAAATCTATTTCGGAAGCAGCTGTGAGTGTCCATAATAATCACTGAATACAATATCGGTTATCAGGAAATTGAAAAGTTACAATCACATTTACAATTAAATAATATTTGGTATATGCAAAGTATCAATCGGCGACTATTGAATGTTGTCAGTTGTCACATATGCATTTCAACATAATATCTGCTTCTCAATCAATTCTCTCCATTATAGCGATTTTATGTTTAAAGTGATAATACCTGCAAGTGTCACCCAATATTCTGTTATCAGATGGAGTAAGATAAAAAATAAACACACTTTTGGAATGATGCTTTTCCCAAGAGATGCATCAATAGGTGTTAATTTGCTATTTATTGGTTTCCAAGCGCGCGTCACCGATGCGTGGCTGTCCGATTTGGTTTGGTGACAACACTCTCGTATCTGATTTGACACCTTTCCCTTACCGTAAGAGAGATCTGCACGTCGGCTCACAACAAAGTTTGCACACTTTATGAAATCTATCAGCAGGGAATAGCCATTAACAAGTGTCAGGCCAACATCTAGTTTACCCCTGTTTTTCAATTTCAGTTTATTTTAATGAGTTCTTCGCATTGCTACATTTATAGATTATAAATGGTAAGTGAGGGTACTTTGTAGCGGATACAAATCGGGAATGAGCATATTTGGCGGGAAAAAACATCGAGCTTAGCGATTTGCTTAAGCGAATCAGGTGGCTGGATTTTTGGCAAGGCATATTATAGTATATGAAATAAACTTTGTTCTATCATGTCTATTGGCTGTCGATTCAAAAACGTTCATCATAATTGGTCCCTCGTTTCACTGCTCGACATTAGAGTTTGAAGGCAAAACGCCAAAAGTTCAATAAAGTTCTACTCGTCATGCTTGATGAACAAATCATATAAACAAATTTTTAAGCGTTGGTAATAACCAGAAGAAACAAGAGACAGTTTTAAGTTATTACATCATAGATAGATTTTACAATACCCTTAACTAGAACACTTTTCATGAACATCGACGCAACTTTACAGTAGAGTAGACAAACATCGAAGGCAATGTTACCGCTTTCATTTTTATTAGGAGGTGGTGATAGTGTCTAGTCCTCGAACAACACCGTAGATACCTTCTACAGAACGTAAGTTTTAAATGTCGTAAATTAGGGTAGCATACTCATTTTCCTTTTTAGTCATCTATAAAGTCGACGTTCTCCTGAATTTCAAGTGTACACACTTCGAAAACTATATGTATAATATAGTGTGACTTGAAGCTGCATGGTTGAAACGAAACTGTTGAGAAACGTTCACCTTATAAACGTTTGTAAAGTCCTCACAACGATTTCGCATCTGCTCATTTTGCTTGTTATCATTGTTCTTGTTGCGAGTTCCCCCATCTCTGTACTATCTCTCCCATATGTGATCACTTTTCTGATTTTAATATTGATTTTAAATCCATGTTTTTCGTATTTAATCGGTTTTGTATCATCCTGACGTGCTTGTCGACCTTTGGCAGTTCAGACCTTCCTGGACGGGAAATATTAGAACTGACATAAAAGTTGTTTTCAATCGAATTTGTCATCAGTTAGACTATGACAGAAAATGGATCATCACACTTGTAAATGGTGAAGTAAAGTATGGCATGCTCATGTTACGATAAACAAGTTTATAAGACACAGGAAGATTTCGCTGAAAAATATTAAAATACACAGGGATCATGGAAGACGTATTTAGAGTATGTTTTCCCGTACATGTTTTAATTGGTTAGAGTTAACGAATACTTGTTCCGCGAAATCTACCATGTTTTATCGCGTGACTGAATTGAGCGTGTCAATCGTTTGACGTGACAGTGGCCACGGTGAGACGTTACATATCATTAAAACACGCACAAATTGTGGGCTGATGTGGAGGAAGAAAACGATTGGTACACATACAATTCAGGACATTATTTTTTTAAATGAGCGATTGCAGGTGTAAGAATCACCTAGTTTAGGATCATGGTTGGTGTCTGGGTGTAATCGTTATTGCGTTCGACATACCTTGTAATAGCCTACTCACATAATTTACTCAACATATTGCTGGAACGCATGCGTAGACGGTTCTGGCAAAGTTCCAAATACTGACGGATCAACGCGCACGAAACGTCCATATTTTCCATCTCTTCACTGTGCTTTTCAATCTTTCTGCCCTGCCAAATCATGTTAACTTTCGCTTGGCATAACTTTTGAGGTCACGACGAAACACATGGTGTAAAATGTGGAAACAATATTTCAGGTGTTCAGAATATGAAATTTAAACCACAACTATGCGAATTGACTGTGCCAACATTTCAGGCTGTTTCAAGAATGTAAATAAAGTGCAGTAATATTATCAAATCAAATCCTATCAACATATCTTTGTTACTTGATACATAATTATGATGAGAAAAATCGTAAGACATCTCTGAGTTTCAGGGTGTATGTAAATCCTGTCAATCTGAGTTCAAGGTAAACTGATAATTCATATGAAGAATGTACTCGAAAAATGTACATAGTTGAAGCCAGAATGTGCCTCGGGGCAGATATTAAAGGTATACTGTCACCTGTTTCAATTTTGCCACAGTCACCATGGAAAGAGAAAATCTAACCAATCACAGATTTTAAGCTGGTGGCCGCTTTTTAAAAACAGCGCCCTCGCATGGGTACTTTGAATACCAAGGAACACCCCTTTGATTATATATGCGCATATTTAGATTACAGGTGACTGTATACCTTTAAGACTCTGAACTTTTACAATAATATTGAGTATTACTGTTTTGGTACATCAGTCGTTGTGGGCTCATTTTGAAGCTCATGGCGTAAATGAAGTATTCACAAGCTCATTTTATTGCAAATTCGAAACTTTAATCTTCACCCACAGAATTAACACAGGGTTGGCGGCCATTTTGAATTTCACGTGTCAAGAAATATTGGGTAAAATTGTTTCTCTTCTGCACAACTTTGCACAGTGACCCCTGATCTTTATTCTTGAAAAGGGACATGGTTTAAAAGTTTTCTTGGGAAAAATATTAATTTCAAGGCGCGTAGTACCTTAAGTTGATTATTTGTGTCAGGTAATATTGACTAAATGCAACGCGTGGACTAGATATGTTTCAAGGTACAATCTGTTACTACGTCCTAATGGCCTCGTTTACTTTCTGTCAATAACCAGTGAATAAGGCTAACTCCATTCTTTTCGTTCATGTTGCTTAATTCCTTCTAGATGGCGATCGAAATCATCGGAGCTGTACGACATGATCGTCTCGGTTCACAAAGGTCAGCTGTCTTAGATCACACGACCAGAAATGACTCCCTCTCGGTAAAATGTTTCTTCACGGTTGGACGATTTGTGCTGACGAGAGAGAGTGACCAAATCCATAACTGGTTATGACAATCGAACGCAACTTGAAAAACGAATTTCATTCTTGGAGAGAAACGACCGATTTCGGTGCGAATCAAGTGCCTTGTGCTTAAAGGGATGTTGAAAGTTTGTGTCAGAGGAGCACTCCAGACTAAAGCATCATGGCGTGATTGCGAAAACATCACGAATTATGAAGCAATATGTCTGCTGGTTGTAGCTCCCTATACACATGGCGGAGGGGAATATATGCACTGCGTCAAGGTTTGTTTACGTGAAGTGTGATATCGTTGTGATGTTTTGTGCATATTGCGAATACAGCCACTATTCCTTACGTTTGTCGATGTATCGCAGTTTCTGTAACGATTATTGAGTTTACGGTACCATGGACAGTTACAGCAAGCTCATAGCAAACGAAACTTGTTGCGTTTGACCTAAACTAAGGTTAGAATGGTTCACACTCAACTATAAACTGGTTTTCTCGTGTTTAACGGAATGAGACACGCCAACAAGCATTTTGACATTTCAACATAGGTTGCAATAGTTTTAATTTCAACATTTGATTATAAACCCGGTTAAAGAATCGACTAAAAACGTATTTTCGCCGATTAAAGATAGAAGTAAAATTATCTAGTAATTTTTGAAAGCTATAGTGATAGCATAATCTGTTCTTTGCCAGGGCTATAGAATTGCAGTTTGCCAGGGCTACTAGAATTGCAGTTCAATGGACTGTGGAACTCAACGAATGCAAGGATGTAAATCCTAGGACGCCTCTGGTCGGAAGTTATTAAAGTGTTTGCTCATTGATGGTCTTCAGTTTGTTTTTCCGAATGCTGCATTTTATTGTTTGCCCGCAGTAAGATACATTTTATTTCTGACCCAAGAATTACATGTGCAATAAAATCAGACTTTTTATGAATGGTTATCATTATTTCTGTGATAGTAGCGATGACGACTACACAGTTTCGAATGGTCAGTCGTCGAAAGGAAAAAGTATCCACCCTTTGATTTTTTTCGGTCGTTTTTGTTACTAAAAAGTGTTGTTGTTCTTGTCCTTCTTTCACCGAAAATTACGGAAACGATCTAAAAAATATATATAAAAATAATTTCGATAACACGGTCACTTGTTTCTGGGATACAATGCCTGGGATATTTACCCTCCTGACTTAGCCAAAGCTCATGTGCGTCACGTTGCATGCAGCGGAGGACACTTGCAATCGGCAAATGTAAAAGTAGAGATTCCGAGGAGCGATTCAATATATTAATTCTAACTGGCCTTTAGGTTTAACGACCGCACGAAACCCAACGCAGGGTACAGCCTACACTACCCTCACAACCTAAACACGCAGTGCATTCGTGCCGATACACTGTCTTGGGCGTGAAAAAATACTTTCAAAGCTGCTGTCCCAAATCACTGATTCTTGCATTAAGCCTATGAAAATAGCACCTTTTTTGTGCAAATATCTTGTGAATGAAGTTTTTTTCTGTTTTCTGTTACATCTACCAACAAATATAAACAAAGAATCTAAGATTGTATGCGGCTTGTATGAGCCGGAGCATACGCAGACATTTGAATTAGTGACGTCAGCGTATCCGTAACATTATGTAGTGCGACCGAAGGTTGCTACATCATCAGATATTGGATGATTGCCAAAATGTCGACAATTCTCGTTGACGTGGGTGTCTTACTAGCATCAGAGGCTATCAAACATCAGTAAATTTTGTCGTAATATCTTTATCGTTAGCTTGACAATGTTAGGACATTTACTTACAAACAAACCATTATTGCTCTTCGCTTCAATTTTATTTCCCTCTTTTAGCATATCAACTACTCAAGTAAAAAAAGGCTAAGACCAAATCAGGCAATCATCAAATTGGGATTAATGACTCGATTAAGTGCATCTCATACAGGAAAAATAAATTAAATTTCGCGCAAATCGGACGTTATAGCATTACTGTATTTGCGCTCCTCGTGGGAGTAGAAACGTGCCATGCCATGAAATCATGCTAAAATATACCCTTGAGTGGTATCTGCTAATTGATCCAACAGACGTTTACATTTTAGGCGATTTATTTTGAATTTTTCATGTCACTACGCGGATGAATGTTGTAAGAACGTTGCACTCCTGATGTTTATACAGGAACCGGTATTGTCTCTAACATCGGTTAAGCATGCTACCTCTGTCGGCCTTGGAGGAGTAGCGAGCGCGTCCCAAATATCCACCCATAATCCTCTTTGAATGCCAAAGGGGTGCGTGAAATGACGACTGCTAACACGTCATCATAATCTATCTCAACACCATAAAGTTTACCCTAGCGTGTACGATAAATAGCCCTCGGTGTGAGCAAGAAGTAATTACTAGTTATTGGTCCGTATTTCTGCTCAAATAAAATTTGGTTCCGTTCACTGAGTCAGTGGATTGTGTTGTCCTTTTACTGCGTCCACCAAGTTCAAAGTCTATACAGCGGTTACTTTCAGAAAGAAGTGTAAAAACAAATAAATAGCAAAGTAATCGTAAAAAGTCAAAATCATTTAAATGGACACTTTCACTGCAGGGAATGTAATCAGATTCTCTACAAGATTTACAACCGTCAAGGGAAAACCGTGTTTACGATTTATCATAATTTACTTTTGCTTTCAAAAAATGTCAGCATGGGTTGTACATAACTTAGTTTTTTTGGGTTTTTTTTTGTTTTTAACCGACACGGTAAATCATTTTAATGCTTTATTCAGTAACCTGAAACGTTGTGGTTCGAGGGGCATCTTAATGGAGTCTAATAAAACCATGTACAGCCCTGAACGGTGTCCGTGCTAATTTTAATAAAACGCAAGTTTTTTTATGAGAAATGTGAATATGCATGAATTATAATGTATCATGAACTTGATCGAAGTACAACGACGTCTTTTAAGGGGGAATTGTTTTATTAGATTGATGTGTGAACAAACTGATTAACCAGAAACAACTTTCAAAAGAGAACAAAGGACTAAAATCATGAACAGTCAGTGTTAGCCAGTACTAAGGGAGTGTTCAGTCATTATAGCCAGGGTGGGCCAGCAAAGTCTTCTTGCGCCTCCGTTAAATAATAGACCCCGTAACCACTTTCAAAAAATTGATGGCCCACCTAAGAAGATTGTAAAAAATTGATGACCTACATGCTATTGCTAGATGAAATTTTGATATTTCAATATTTATGTTCTTTGTGATAAAGTTACATGTGCAGTAACTGTAACTCTTGAAAATGTTTCTGTATTTTTGTTCAGTGTATCAGCTAATAGACCCTTAAGAAACGTGGGTCTATAATCAGCTACAGTTTTTTGGTCTACTTCCTATAAGATTTTGAAATACCCGGTATTTTGTTTGTCAATTCAACATTTGAGAGTGAATTTACACCTATACGTTTTGTCTAACTTCAGCCACAGCATGCCAAGAATGTGCACGTGTCGTTTACACTCCGCCGGTAAAAGTTGTAGTGAGACAAGCCTGTATATACTTCCCAAGGCAAGGATTTAATAAGACAGAAAATACATGTACTTGTATTCATGCCATAGTGTTCTGACTTAGAGAATAAAAACACACGGGGAAAACCTTTATTTCCCAGAATATTTGTTATACATGGAAATAAGGTTTAATTACAGGGTAGATATATTTTTGAAAATCAAGTGACCCTCTCTGTGCCGTGTGAAAAATGTATGATCCCACTTTGCAGTTTTAAAATTTCAGACGTCACCCCTGGATTTTGCCGGCCCACTCCGGTCGTAGTAGCTGAACGCTCCCTAATGCCAGAACCAGACATTGAAGAGTCTGCTATGAGGAGTCTATTTCATTTCATGCATCTTATAAGGTCGGAGGACGAGTAATTGAAGGTAAAATGTAAAACTCAAAACAAATTTACAAAAATTGTAAAATATCAACGGATATCTGTTCTCAATCATGTACAATGCCTATATCCGTTTGTACTCGTGCACTAACATTTTGGCAGGCTTAACTGTTATGGCCATCCTACGTCTTGCTGTTTTGTTGTAATGCTATGTATCGGCTTGTGTATGTTCACATGTCCGCCAAAATACCTGTCAAGGACTCTGTTTATGTTCTTTTCATGTCATAGTCATCTGTCTCTACTTCTCTTTCTTTTCTTTCCAAATCTTGAGCCCTTGTCTCTGCTCAACTCTCTCTCTCTCTCTCTCTCTCTCTCTCTCTCTCTCTCTCTCTCTCTCTCTCTCTCTCTCTCTCTCTCTCTCTCTGCCACATAGTAATTTCTCTTCAGAAGATTTGGTAGCGATGAAGTCAGCATTTGCATACAGGAAATCATCAGGGAAATTTAGCTCACCCGTATTGCAGAGTTTCAATCAAGGTATGACAGTTGATCCAAGTTGATCTTAGAGACATAGATCAGTCAAGTAGCTGCCGCACTGTCAATATAGGATTGTCGGTATCAAACGTGATTACCGAAAAACCACTGTATATGTGAAGATTTTGTTATGCATTGATGCAAACGGAGCAATTCGAGAAGCCGGCATTAAGGCCATTGTTAAATTAATTACGTTTTCAAGCTGCTAAACGGCCATGAGGATATCATGATATAAAGTATTGGCAGAAATTTGCGTTTTGTATACGTGATCTTTATCGGTCATGACAAGGACGTAGATTGCGTATAATATTTTCAACGCTCACTGATCTTGTCATTCATGGTCAGTTCGTAATGGTGGAGGGTTGTAAAGTGAAGGATAGAGGGCGCTATATGGCTACCTGAAAGCCAGTCTCGTTCCCATTGCAGGCGATTTCACTTTGATGTACATGTACCATGATTGTATAACATTTACTTGATATCACTACAACAGTTTCGTGTATTTTGTGTATCATTGATTTCCATCATAAAGACGTGCAATTTTATCGCCTCATTCTATGTGCTCTTGTCTTCTGGGAACATATTGTCATGTCAGAAATGGGTATCTCTGGCACAACACTTTACAAGAGCGATGAAAGCAATTGTTTCTCCCTGACAAGTCGATCTGGGAATACTGTACATGTGTTACATACACGTTACTTATCTCACGTTCATATTCATTTATCACGACAATTTATTCATCGGTTATGTATCTGACACTCAGTCTGCTGGGCACATCTGTTTTCGCCTTGTCCGATAGAAGGTCTGCCATTTCCTCTGTCTTGCTACGATGTTTGTTGCCGTCTGTTAAAGGACGTGTTACCCGATCTTCCCCTATTCATCACTGTTCAGTGGATGTTAAAATTCCTGACTCCTCAATGCACTGCTCCTCGAGAGAAGAGAAGAACAGGAGGAATAGGCATTCTCGGATCGAAAGTGAACAGTTATGGTGGATGTACTACACAGCTGGGGAGAAAATTGTATGGATGTCTACAATTCAACAAGATCAGACTGTGGAAGGGTTGGCAAGATTAAACAGGCTGAACCAACACTGGAGAGTTTTAAAGACCGACATAATTTTGGGGGCTCCAGTTGCATAACAGCCATGAAAGGGACCCATAAGGAAATGCCATTTTTTCACAATAAAGACGGGCCTAATGTTCTTCAGTTACGACGTAGATGTTTTTGAAATGAAACTATTACGGGAAACATCAAAATATCGTTCAAAGATGTGATGTTGATCTCTGAGGCATATACGTGATATGGCAAAAAAATGACATTTCAACATTTCTTGTTGAGTGAATTGACGAATAATGACTCCTTGGCAAGACTTTCGACTTATCATATAACGCAGATGATCTGTACACCTTGATTCTCGATTTACCCCGATCGATGCGTGTTAAAAGGTCACGATTTGATATCCAGTTGCTGAAGTTTTCTGAACTCGGCGAATTTCGACGATATATGTACGAACAGTTAAAGGATAAAAAACAAATCTCTGATCATTATTGGTACCACTACACCTCACGATATCACGATAAGTCGAAAGGGCTTGAATTAAAGAAGACGTAAAAAATGCAATTTTCCTATAGTGATATTTAAAATGTAACGTAATGTCAGCGCAAGGACGTGATTCTATTTTCCTCTGTATTTTTCCTGGTGAGTCTCTTTTAATGTCGCTTCATAGTCGACGATAAATTGCTTTCGTTATTTCACACACGATGTACTAAAGATTAAAGCTGCTTTTTATTGACGATGCAGCTCAGCATCCAACTTTGGAGTTCCATGTGTCGCAGACAGGCTGTCGTCAGATATAGCTATACCGTGAGGGGTCGCAATCAGTGGCTGAGTGCAGGACCTCACGTGTCTAATTCAATTGGAGGGGATTTAATTCTCGCTGAGTGTTTGGATTGCTTGTGGTACAAAAAAGAAAACATATTGCCAAAGATGTTTTTTAAACTAACTCATGAAGACGGGCTGATGGAATCGTCTAGAGTGCCAGGTGGCGTGTAACAACCTGTCATTTGGTTTCAAAAATATACCCTCCTTCGGGGGGGGGCGATGTCAAACATTCTACGTCAGAAAGAAAACGTAATTCCTTACATTCTCCACTAACTTAATCTCCCTCAGAAATTTAATTGACTAATATTGAATCAGGCGCTTACTCTATCAAATGAAGCGATCAATTGTTCCTTCTTGGGTTTAATTTAAATGTTAAAACGTATCACGCCTTAAATTATGCCAAGAACACATTTAATTTTTCCTAAAATCAACTTAAACACGCCAGCTATAAATTGAAGGTTTTCTTCCTTACGAGTGATTATTTTATGATTTTTTTTACCCAAAGCTTACGCTTTTGGAAATCATTTGAAGGTTATTTGAGTGATGCTTAAGAATGACTTTGCTTGATTTGGGTCAAAACAATTACTGAATCCGCCAATAAACAATTTGCTACACTTTCCTGTTCCCAAGAAGCTGTAGTTGGGATGGAAATGGTCGCAGCCTAAACTAACCAGGGCCCGTCATACTGCATTGAAATATCAACATGTCTAAAGGAAGCCTATGAACATGTGATCCTCGTTGCAAGAAAGGATGAAGTTTTCATTCTTCATAGAACTTTTGAAATCATCCCTTTGCATTCATTGTAAGTAATCAAGACTCGTTGCTTATAGCATCACCAGTATTCGACTTTGGATAACGCCCATGTCCGTAGAGGGCGTTAGGCTACGTCAAATAACTTCAAACCACATAAGGCGAGTCACGCTGTCTGTGATTTGCAAAGACTGAGATTGTGAGGGATGAACTTTCTGTCGTCCAAAGCTTGACTATTTGTCTATTATTCCTTGGCGACTCCATAGGAGAATATTGGTGAACACCGAGGAAACACTGCAGCTTATAATGTTCCTGGTTTTTGTGACACTCAAAAAGTCTTTATTTATTTGTACGTGATTAAATCATAGACAGAGACACAGACTATCTATGATTAAACCTGAATACAGACTTTATATAAATTGAGCACAGACTTATACATCTGTTTCAATTCTGCAGCCAGTTTTAATATTATCCCTGCATCATTAAAACATACTACTACCAATATTGGTTGATAGGTTGGTACTACGTGCATGTGCAGGCTGGAGGTCGGTTTGGTTAGCAGGTAAGCTTATAATGTAGTTAGATATAGAGATAGATAAATAGGTAGGTAGACATTTAGCTAGCTCGCTATGTAGCTAGGTAGCTAGGTAGCTAGGTAGCTAGGAAGGTAGGTAGGTAGGTAGGTAGGTAGGTAGGTAGGTAGGTGGGTGGGTGGGTGGGTGGGTGGGTGGGTAGGTGGGTAGTTACGCAGGCGGGCGTTTTGGCAGACAGGCAGGTTGGCAGGCAGGGTAGGTACGTGAAGAGATAGACATTTGAGCAGTTAGGTTTCCAGGTAGGCAGGTTGATCAAAGTTAGTAGCAGACAAGCAAGGACAGACCACTTTTAGAAGTACCTTCACGTCAAGATTTGTCGCTTGTTGACTCGTCTGTTGCTTACCGGGCTTTGAACCAATTTCCTGAAGGTTAAGGTTTTTGCTGTTTGTAATGTGATCATTTTGTTGGATAAGACTTTATAAATAAAAAGAGGGGAAATTGTTGAGCATGGGCAGCAATTTATCTATCACTATTAGCCTAACGATAAGGTCAAAAAGTACAATCACTTCGTGACCTAAATGTTGAATATAGCAGTGGTACATTTAACACTTGGCTAATGTGTCCCATCTGGCAGTGAGTGAATTCGTTGCAGCTGACACCTGGTTCCGTGAGCTGTAATATTTCAATAGTTCAAAGTAAAACGTGGGGAATGGATGAGTTGACAAGTCTGCTTTCGAGATTTTCTCGAGATTAAAGTCAGTGCTATAAATCAGCAAATATGACTAATAGTTATGACTGATTACCAGTCTGGTTGATTATTAAATCTGGTAAATGAGATGGAGATCGGGTGTCTATAAATATAGTTTAAGCGGAAATAAATATTACAACCATTTGACACAGAGGATATAAACTTTGCAAAGTTTTGATTGTAAAGGCGTTTGATTAAGCATTTATTTAGCTTCCCATGTTAGACAACAACACCTAAGACATGTCAAGAAGATAAGTTAATTTTGATTTTGGTCCAAAAACGCCATCATCAAGGGTATTTCAGGGGTAATATTTCATACGGTTATTACGAAAGCTGACCACACGAACAATGAATCGAACGAAGAATTATGTCGTCTATATCTATGTGAATGGAGCGGTGTGATGATAACGTTAATATGAAATGAATTTGAGAATTTAATTTATCGTTGCACGACGGGATATTCGTTGCTTCAGCCTCGGAGTCGAATAAGCCGACATTGAAAGAATGTCAAGGTCTACGTTCTGTACACTGTCCCCTGCCCCCGCCCCCACAAAGACACACTCAGATCTTGTGTATCATCAATCAGAGTTCTACACCAATGAAAAGAAAACTCCTATCCACGGGCAGGTGGAAGCTAGCTGTTTATTATCCCACGAAATGTACGTTCGATCTGCCAAACAGAGCGTCAATCCCTTGGATTGACTGTTGGGTTCTTTGTTTGTTCTGCCCGTGCCATCTGTTTGAGAGTGTAACCGGTAGTTACTATACAGCAAACTGTCTATTTTTAAATGCTGTCTGTGTCAGATTTTGAATACATCAATGACGTTACATTGAATTAAGCTGTGTGACCCTGACGATCGATGAAGCAGGTGCGAGCCGGTCAACTCAACTATAAATGTTGAGAACGAGCCGATGACTCCTAAAACACCATGGCAGTGGTACACCGAACTATTTTCACCCTCTGCAAGCTGTTTCTCTGTTTCTTTCGTTTATTTGTTTGTTTATTTTTTCTGTTTGTTTGTTTTTCTTTTTTTCTGAAACTAATTACCTTAAATAATCTGCAACTTTATGCAAATTTGTGATCACAATTACATCTTATAATACAGATACTTTCTTGGTGGACATACTTCTTGTATTGGGATGACCACGGGAAGGGCGTTGACACGTAATATGAACAGGTATATGTTAACGTACCAGAATTTCAATGTCTGTCTTCGAGAATTACACTAGTTAAAGCCAATTTCAGCCTAAATTTGCCTTTGTTCAGTCATCATTCAGTAAAGCGTTGCACTTATTTTGCACTGAATATATTATTTTGTGCTTTAGAAATACCTTTGGAGACCCTCTTGTGTGTTTTACACATGAGCGGTTTCCATAGTGATCTGCATTGTTTGTGTCATTTGAAAAGAAAAAATGGCAAAATCATAATTCATCTGTATCATAAGTTGTAGATTGAAGTTTAAAAAAGAAAGCTATTGAAACGTTTGCTGTTGTGGCTCCATTTTGCATATGAAGCACGGATTAGACAAGTTGAAGGTGACGGGAAACGTGCTCACGCACCTGTTAGGACTTCCGCCTCTGTCAAATTTACTGCTTGTGAGTTCAGATAATCACTGTGGCGTTTTTAAAAGCACGAACAAACGATCACCGGCGTTGTGATCAAAGAGCATTAACACCAACTTGAGGGATTATAAGAAATGGTGCGGCTTCAATAAGGGGTTTTGTCAAGCATCATTTCAATGTGTCGATGGATGGTGGCCATTATCAATGACTGAGTCTGAAGTGTTTGGATTGCGAGGTAAAGCAAGCCATGAAATAATCAAATTTTGTTATTATGCGACTTACAAATGCAATTACCAAGGTAACGGTGTAATTGTTTGAAGAGGGATAAAAATCTGTGAGGCTTCTTTTTTGTCCCTCGGAATTGATGTTTCAGAGTCGAAGATATTCAGGAATACAGTACACTTCAGCTTTATAAAGCGATCCTGCATGTGTTCAGTCCAGTATATGTTAAGGTAGTATGCACCTCGAAAGTAAAAGACTTAAACTTTTGCTCTAACTTTCCTCAATTAATCTTTCAATCATTTTCTTTCAAAATCAAGAATAAAAATAGGGGGTCACCGCGCAAATTTTGGTACTAGAGAAACAAATTACCCAAGATTTACCGATATAAGAAATTCAAAATGGCCGCCATCCCTGTGTTAACTCTATGGAGAAAAATAAAAACTTTCGAATTTCGAAAAACTAAGCCGGTGAAAAGTTTTCTTTCACCAAGAGCTTTAAAATGAACCCCCACATGTGATACACCAGAAAAGAATTGTAAAAGTTTGAGAGTCCGAATGTCTGTCCTCGAGGTGCGTTCTCCCTTAAAACGGTGGCCATGTCACGTGTGTACCTAAAGTCTCCTTCGAACCATGCTAAGGTCAAACTGCCGTCCACACAGCAACAGATCATTCTAAGTTCAAGATGAACTCTCGAATGCATGCATCGCTATAAAGGGACAAAGTCGCCATTTTTTCATGAATTTTGTTTGATGCAAGATACTTCTTTTATTGCTTGACATGTTGAAAAATCCTTAATGAATGGGTGACCATGCATATATTTGACCCCAGTTTTAGACAAATTAAATGAAACCATCACGAAAATGAATTAATGGTCATGACCATTAATTCATTTTCGCGATGTTTTCATGTATCGTGTCTAAAACCGGGGTCGAATATATGCATGGTCACCCATTCATTAAGTATCTTTCAACATGTCAAACAATATAAGAAGTATCTTGCATCAAACAAAATTCACTTCGTTCCTTTAAACAGTTAGAGAGAGCACACTCTCATAACCGTAGGACTATCAGGACAACTAGTCAATGATAATGAGCTATCATGGTACTAGGGTTTTGTTAGGTATGTATAAAATACAGTCATCACAAGCTAAACATTCATCTGGAACCATTTTAAACTGTAAAGTCTCCTTGACTTGTCATATAAATATAAAAGGTGTATTTTGTTGACGACATGCTCTGGTTCTAAATATCGGATTCGCGGACAAAACTGTATGTAAAATGCAAAGCCTGGCACTGAGTGATACTTATAGCGTGAAAGAGTAGAGTAAAAGTTGCCGAGGTGACAAGATCATCAAAAGAGCCCTGCTTCTCGCTTCGTGATATTTCTTCATTTCCTGTCGGAACCCGAAATGCTGCATCAAGAGAGGGAAGCTCCTACTTAGCGTGAAGGTTTAAGTGTTTCGACTTACGCATGCGTTGCTGATCAAACAGGGGTCGGTTTGCAGTGACTTGATAGGCACTAACAAGTCTGTGCAGCGTTCCAAGATCTCTCAATCACCAACTCGACATAGTGAGAGTGTGCTAATCAGCAAAGTTAGATTTCAGGCACATTTTCAATTGAATCTCGGTTTGCACGGCTGTGTGCAGGCTGTTGATGAAGGCAGCGGGATTTGTCTCCCGTTTGCGTAGGATGTTTAAATGTCTCATGGTGACATGGCAGTCAGTACCTTTCGATATTGCCGGCCTTGTTCAAACTCACGCGTGTTCGATTCCAAAGTTCCTTTGAAGGGGAACCTACGAAGTCAAATATCACGAACTGCGCTATATCAATGCCCTGTATAATGTGAATTCTGCATGAAATGTCAAAAAGTGTCCACGATTCAAAACTTGAAGAAAACTTAGTCATGATCTGACCTTCTATCTTTCTGGGCGTGATGAAGTTTGGTCCGGTGATGTTTGCTCGGTACAAAGTTTGAAATGTAAAACCTCTGAAGAAAATTTTTTTGTTGTTTTTCAACTCCGTTCAGATTCTATCAATCCACGGTACAACAGTTTCAAATGTCAGCCAAAAATGCTCGATACGCTGAATTACTCCGGCAATGATTGCTACGGAGATACATGAAACTTCTTCTTCACATAAGGACATTCGATAGGCACTGCCTAAAGGAATGCTTTGAATATAAAAATGTCACCAGCCAGCGTCATTCTTTGAAAGATGAATGAATGAATGAAAGATGAGAAATTTACACGCTCTTTACAGATTAGCCTTTTGCATATTCTCACCCCTATACAGCTACGGAAAGGCTAGCCAAAATTATAGGGTAAACATAGATTATATCATTCTAATATATTGATGGTGCAAATACTGCCATCTGATCGGTCGAGACATAAAATTAACCTTGTTGTATTCGCAATATAGTACGGTTGGAACAGGCACGAGCTCTCAGCTAGAAAAAAGTTCCCTTTTTGACGTTTCATGTCAGAATTTCAATTCAATATTATGATATAATAGCTATGAACCATCTTCACGGGTACACCACGATATTT
Organism: Ptychodera flava; assembly: GCF_041260155.1. Lineage (NCBI taxonomy): Eukaryota > Metazoa > Hemichordata > Enteropneusta > Ptychoderidae > Ptychodera > Ptychodera flava. The sequence continues at coordinate 17,401,208 of NC_091948.1, read as the reverse complement.
TGACCAGTTTGCTCCATATATGCACTCGCTATCTCTTGTGCACATATGTAGTGAACTGGTCAAAATCTCGTGGTATACCGTCGCTGCATTTATTACTTAAAGGGACATTAGCTGTAACTTTTGACTAATTTTTCACTACTCTGTTTCAATGAATCAACTACAGAATTTTACTATCATCCGATCATCATGACCAATGCCTGGTGTCCTGCTTGCCAACACAGCCTGTGTATGTGAAATGACCATTGTTATTGTTGATAAATGTATTCTAGTCCGGACCTGAATACAAAAGTTAAACAATAACAATGCAGATTATACTCATATAGGGTATATTTATGAGCTAAATATTAGGAATTTCACCATGGTTCAGAGATTCAAACCAGAAACTGCAGATGATACACAGAACAAACAAATTAAAAAAATGACCAAAGTTACAGCTAATGGATCTTTAAATAACTAGAATAACAGGAGGACATGACGAGAAAGTAAAACAGTTAGACTAATTGCCTGAAATTTAAAGCTTTGATCTTCAGTTTAAAAAGTCGGATTCTATTAAACTTAATGATTATGTATTTGATGCCAACGCTATCGATCTTGTGTAAGAGTAATTTTATTGTGGATTCGCGGACACGAAGTACCAGTGTATATAATTCAATTTAATAATAATGCTTATTAAATTAGAAGCGCTTCAGACGTTGGTATTATTTAATATTGCTGTTCACAGAGCCCATCTGAAAATTGACCCACCAAATTACTTATTTGGCAAAAATATCAGAGTGTCTCATGACCTTTGCATCGCTGGCATTAGTTTCTTCTTGCGTTTTTTTTTTCAGATTAACCATCACCTTTGCCCTCTCTGGTTTGCAATCAATATTGCTTATTTGTTAGAATTGTACATATATCGTGAAACATTTGTACTACTGTATATAGCTGTCTGCAACGTTGCTCATCGGCGTCTCTGTAACGAGCCATCGAGGGACTGCAGATTGAGACCCCCGAGACTGCAGTCAGACCTTGTTAAGTAAAAACGGGTAAGAAAAGATCTGTGAAAAGGAACCACACCGTCTCATGTTTCTGTACTCTCACATTATTATTTTTTCCACCACTATTTGTGATTCAGCTCCGTTTCGACGACGAAGAGAATCGAACGCTTTTGTGGTTTGTAGCTGTCTGTCCATCATAAGTCTGTGCCATATCGCTCTTTAAGGAATCGCTGATAAGATTGAAATTTTTAAAAATGATAAAACTTCATATACGCATGCGACTCTACAGTAATTTGCCTAGTCCCAAACACAGTATCCTCCAATGGGAACTGTGGAACAAACAACTTGAGTGGCATGGTATTGGTCGCTCAATTACATTTGCCCCTTAGCTCTGATGCGATATGTAATTCCAAGCAACTCGCATGTTAAATATATCCTTGTGTCACGGCTACTACTGAAAGAGGACGGACAGTCGATGAGAATATTTCTGGTTGCGGGCGTCAACCAATGGCCTAAGCAAAGACCATGCCGGTCTGGCGCTCCGAACGGCAAAGGGCCCGGACAACCAAAACGGGTCGTCTTCATAATTCTTTGTCCTTCATCTCCGGGTCCTTTCGAAGGCTCAAACGAGGCTGGCTATTCAACACGGCAGGGGATAGTTACCCATGCACCCCTATACTTTCACCAGCGGCAAATATTAGCATATAAGTTAGTTGGCACAGGTGCATGCTGATGTTATCGATCGCTCATAAACGACGTATCAGCGTAATCATCGCGGCACAAATCAGGCAACATGATGACGAGTAGGATGAGTTTTGTAGAAGGTTCAGGAATTCCAATCGACCCATCGACTGTTTGAATAATTTGAAGTGTACTTTTGAGAGTTCGGTACAGCTTTTCCACCATAACACGACGATATAGTTACTTATTGCTAGTCATTACACCAACTTCATAAAAAATATATCTCTTGTGATCTGGCGCTACATGGGTCTTTGATGTATCTTATTTTTTATCATCGGGATTTTCGAATGTTACAGCTGAGAACGAAAATCCAATCTGTATAATCTAAATGATATCATTCTTCCCCTGACTAACATATTGTCTCTACACGTTTCCCAAACTAATTCATTTCTAATTAAAAAGACTCTCTCTCTCTCTCTCTCTCTCTCTCTCTCTCTCTCTCTCTCTCTCTCTCTCTCTCTCTCTCTCTCTCTCTCTCTCTCTCTCTCTCTCTCTCTCTCTCTCTCTCTCTCTCTCTCTCTCTCTCAATGCAAAGCAATGGAAAGTTTTTTTCATTAGCGACCCTTTGGCCATCTGATCATTACGTCGACTGAAGTTCCTATTGTATCTTTGATTCCAAAGACATTGTTCTTCTTTTGTATTCGTCGCTGCGATCACTGAGCGGTTTATATCCCTTAAAACACGGCCTTGTTATTGTCAATGTACGGCGGACACCTCAACACTCAAAAAAACCGTGATTACAGTACTGCGAAGCATTGGGAAAAAATCAGCGTCTTTTTCATTAGCGATCCAATTATCTAAGTTTACGAGAACCATTTCCTCTAATGAGTTTCTACAATCACTAGTGAACAACATCCCGCTATCCCAAAGGCATGGGGTACCCACTAAGGACAGCATGCTTATGACATTACCTATTAGCTTACCAGCTTTTACGATTAAAGGTATCATTACTCCTCTTTGAATCTAGAGGACGCTTCTGCAAAAAAGCCCTAGCGGCCAGCTAGGCAACAAGAATCTCAGAAGATTACCGTCGTGCTGGCTGATATGATTTGAATAATTAATGATTTAGACATAAAACGACATTTTCAAATAATTTCTGCCCCAGAAGTTGTGAATAAGTTATACCAAATTCTGTAATTACATAGTTCAAAGTATTCTTCCAATAACTTAAGAGGCTTTAATGGCGAATTTTAGATTTTTAATCTGTATAATATCCAGCAAGACACTGACGAAAGCTGATAATTCTGCTGTCTCAAGAGTGCTCGCCTTGCCTGGGATTGGATGTACATCGAACCAATGTAAGTGATTAAAAACGCGACAGTCGACATGACGTTAGCATACATTTAGCTTTAACTTGTTTACCACAAGTACTGCAACTTCTGACATTAGACAGAGATGCGCAGGTCCCTGAAACAGTGAACGAGCTTCAGATATTAACGCGATGAAAGGCCTTTTCTGTAAACCACAGCGCGAACACAACATCCCTGCACTAAATGTCAGAGAAGCACTAGCCACAGAATGAAAAGCCTAGAATTTGGCAAGCATGCAGTTTTAGATTGGCGACGAAAGTCATCGAATGGTTTCTCATAAAGCAACGTTACGTCAAACTAACTCTCGCGATCATAATAACTATCTTCGGCATAAATCTGTAACTTAAACAGGCCATAGTTGTAACCTTTGATAATATTTGCATTGCTTTTAGCTCACGTGTTAACACATGTGAGCTAATGTCGTAGCGATGTCTGTCTGTCTGTCCGTGTGTGTGTATGTGTGTGTATGAGTGCGTCTGCCTGTCTGTTTACACGATGACTCAAAAACGCCTGAACAGATTCAAGACAGATTCGGTAGACAGGTACCAAATGCTTATGGCAAGAAGAGATTACATTTTGGTTAGTGTGGCTTAATTGCATAATGAAGTTATGAAATATTTTTTTTCATATAATGGTTTTCTATCGAGACAGTAATGACAGTGTCGACATACATAATGAAATATTGCAAAAAAATCATGAAACTTTTTCACTGATGACAATTTCAGAACATTGTCAATCATCTCCTCATTTGCATATTTAATGGACTTTTGTAATTAGTGATATAACTCCGAAATGTCTACATCAAATTGTCATGTAGGTCATTTACCCCACACTCGTCATGACCTGAGTTCAATTAGTCTAGAACATTCTCAAGGTCACTGCCCTTGATGACCTCACAACCTTGAATTCAATTAGTCATGTTTGGAATGTTCTGGAAAGTTGATTAGTTGTGTAAGGGAGATAATTTTAGAACAGTAATTAGCATGTCAATAAAGTTCTAGATTGTTCTTATATGCCTTTATAAAAGGACGTGCACAGCTTCCAGTCAGACTTTTGGGATCGTGTCTCTTGTGTGTTACTAAACTCCAGCAGTAGTCATTCTCAAGACTTTTCAAGACCTTCACTGCCAACGCTGGATTTATACTGTGGACTTTGTGCAACTACAAGCCTGCAAGCCGAAGGACTGTTCATTCATCCGACTGACTGTTACAACTCTGAGACTGGAGCTCTGCCGTCCCAGCTGAGATAAGTAGTCTGTACACTTTTAAAGCTTGTACTCTATCCCTGACTTAGCAATTAGTTTTATTTTCGTAATAAATTTTGTTTAAACGTTAACTGCTGAGTTCACCCTTTTGTTCGTTTTCTCTGCACGTAACAAAATTGGGGGCTTGTCCGGGATACGAATATTTTGAGCCGTTTGACAACATTTTGCCTACCTTTTCAAAACTACTTTACACTGTGAACTCAGCGAAATTCAATCATGGCGGAATTCAAGCCAGACGAATTTATGGATGACCTCGATCAGGACACATTTAATTCCCTCAGAAAAGACAACCTCATAGCACTGGCAAATTTCCTTAAAGTAGATGTCAAAGATCTATGCGCAAGCGGGAAATACAGTTCAAGATTGCAAAACATTTAGTTAAATCAGGCCATTTTGAGGAGTCTGCCTTAAAAGATTATGAGCCCGAGTCTACCTCTGAACTCAGAAAATTAGAATTAGAAATGCAGACAAATTTGGAGATCAAGAAACTAGAATTACAAATGAGAGAGAAAGAATTACAAATGGAAGAAAGACAGAGAGAGAAGATAGGCAGGAAAGATTAGAAATGGAAGAAAGACAGAAAGAGAGGGAACTGGAAATGAAAGAAAAAGAATTGCAAATGGAAGAAAGACAAAGGGAGAAAGAAGAGAGGAAAAAGAAAAGGAAAGAGAATTAGCAGAACACCGACTGCAGTTAGAAATAAAACGTTTAGAGCTTGGACAGTCAGGAAAATTCTTCCCTTCAGACAAGTTTGACATCACTAAGCATTTCAGGTTAGTTCCCCCTTTCCAAGAAAAGGATGTTGATAAATATTTCCTTCATTTTGAGAAATTGCTCAGAGTCTGAATTGGCCTAAGGAGTCCTGGTCTATGCTTTTGCAGAGTGCTTTGGTGGGTAAAGCCAGAGAAATTTACATTCAGTTGTCAGTAGAGCAGGCTTCAGATTATGATTCTGTGAAGGAATTAATTCTCAAGGGCTATGAGTTGGTGCCTGAAGCTTACCGTCAGAAATTTAGGGATTGTGAGAAGGCGAAAGATCAAACTTATGTTGAATTTGCTCGAACAAAAGAACAACTGTTTGATCGCTGGTGTTCTTCTGAAAAGGTCAGTCAGAATTATGACAAATTACGACAACTTGTTTTGATTGAGGAATTTAAAAGGTGCATCCGGAGTGACATCAAGACGTTTATCAATGAACAAAAGGCAGATACATTAGAGGTTGCTGCACGTTTGGCCGATGATTATTCATTGACCCACAAATCTTCATTTCTCAGCAAACCATCCCAGTCCTTTTCATACAGAAACAATGCAGGTAAATTTAACTCCTCCTTTTCATCCAAGAATTTCTCAAAGGAGAGTAGGAAATCAAATGACAGCAGTTCACACAGTTCAAGTAACACTCCCACATCATCAGATCCCAAGTCTCAATCTCCTTCTGACAAACAGTTTGGTACACTTTCTTGTAATTATTGTAAGAAAGACGGCATTTAATGTCAGATTGTTTCAAATTGAAAAGAAAACGTGAAGGTCAAAGTGGTCAAAGTGGATCTAAGCCCACCGGCTTTATTTCTTCATCAACTCAATTAGAGTCTAATAATGTGTGCAACACATTTTCTGAGGTTAAACCCCTCTTATCCCAATTAATGAGGTCAAGGTCAATTCTTCTCAAGATAGCATTATGGGTATTTTCGAGCCATTTATTCATAATGGTTTTATATCACTTTCTAGTGATTTCTCTTCTGCTACCCCTGTCAAAATTTAAGAGATACCGGGGCTTCCCAGTCTCTTTTGTTGGCAGATACCCTGCCGTTTTCTGAAAAGTCATTTTCAGGTTCTAAAGTTCTTATTAAGGGGTAGATTGCAATGACTTTATTCCTGTTCCTCTCCATAATGTCTATTTGTCTTCGGACTTTGTTTCTGGACCTGTGACTTTAGGTATTAGGCCTTTTTTGCCTTTTGAAGGGATTCACCTTCTTCTTGGAAACGACCTTGCTGGGGACAAGGTCATTACTAATCCACTTGTGACTGATAATCCTAGTTTAGATCAGGATCCAGAGCAATTGAACAAGAGATACCCGATTTATTTCCTTCATGTGCCATTACTCGAGCCATGTCAAAGAAAACTTCCGAGAATCAAAATACTCTCAAAAATAATGTCACAGATGTTGACTTAAATGACACCTTTCTCAGTCAGGTGTTTGACACGGATCATTCCGTTATCCCTCGTGGATTTGAAACTTCCAGTAAAACTTCTGCTGACCAAAGTCAGACATTTTCTAGATCAAATCTCATTGCAGAACAACACAAAGACCCAGATATTTTGTCTTTGTTTGACAGGGTAGATGATGAAGGTAAAACTTCAGATAGCTCTGTTTCCTATTATACAAAATCTGGTATTCTCATGCGTAAATGGAGACCTCCAGACGTTTTGGTTGATGACGATTGGGCTATAAAACATCAAATTGTGGTTCCAAAGCCCTATCGTGCTGAAATATTGCGCCTGGCCCATGAAACCCCCTGGGCTGGTCACTTAGGAGTCAGGAAAACTTATCATAAAATTCTCAGTCACTTTTATTGGCCTAATCTCAGGCAGGATGTAACACATTTCTGTAAAACTTGTCACACATGTCAAATGGTAGGAAAGCCAAATCAGACCATTCCAAAGGCCCCTTTACAGCCAATTCCTGCATTTCAAGAACCATTTAGTAGGATACTAATAGACTGTGTTGGGCCCCTACCAAAAACAAGATCAGGAAATGAGTACATGTTGACAATTATGTGTACATCAACTCAGTTCCCCGAAGCCATACCACTGAGAAATATAAAGACAAAGACTATAGTGAGAGCTTTAGTCAAATTTTTCACTTTATTTGGCCTCCCTAAATGTGTCCAGTCCGATCAAGGCTCCAACTTTGTCTGGTATTTTTCAACAAGTAATGGATCAGCTAGGCATTAAACAGTATAGGTCATCCGCCTATCATCCAGAAAGTCAGGGTGCTCTTGAGCGATTTCATCAAACTTTGAAAAACATGATTAGGACCTACTGTTTTGACACAGAGAAGCAGTGGGATGAAGAAATTCATTTTCTGCTCTTTGCTGTTAGAGAGTCAATTCAGGAGTCTCTTGGTTTTAGCCCATTTGAGCTTGTATTTGGACATACAGTCCGTGGCCCACTCAAGCTCGTTAAAGAGAAATTCCTATCAGACGATGATGATTGTCTGAATATTTTGCAATATGTGTCAGATTTTCGTACAAAACTCTCTAAAGCATGTGAATTAGCCAGAGAAAATCTTGAGTCATCTCAGCAGTCAATGAAAACCAAATACGATAAAAACACCTCAAAACGGAAGTTTGAACCAGGTCAAAAAGTTCTTGTTCTACTTCCGGTTCCTGGCAAACCACTCCATGCTCGTTACTTTGGGCCATACCTAATTGATAAGAAATTGAGTGATTTAAATTACATCATAATAACACTGACAGGCGAAAACAAAAACAGCTATGTCACATAAATATGCTTAAGCCATATTTGGATAGGGATAATCCTACTATAACTCAGCCTGTCAGTACCGTCAGTTCTGGCCATTATGAAGATAGTGATACTGAAACTGACTTGAGTGAAAATACTCTAAACTCAAAGCTGGGCTCGGTCAAGCTTCAGAACTCAGAAATCCTGGAGAAGCTGGAGTCTACAAAGTTGGCACACCTCCAGCCAGAACACCAACAACAGCTGAAAGAACCAATCCATGAACATTTGTTCCAAGATGTTCCAACGAGGACAAACATCATCTACCACAACGAAGATGTCTGCGACAGTAATCCAGTGGAACAACATCCAGACGGACTGAATCCTGCGAAAGCGGAATATCTCCAGGAGGAAGCCAAGTATTTGCCGAACAATGACTTTATCGAACTCAGTAAAAATAACCGGACTTTGCCGTGCATACTTTATGCCAAATTCAGTGCCATTTCAAGTTTTCCAACAACAAATTGCAAGAAGATAGTCATGGGACATCCTGTTTGCTACTTTTCACACAAACTTAACAAATCTCAGAGAAACTACTCTACAATTGAAAAAGAGTGTTTATCTTTGATAGTAGCTTTACAGCATTTTGAAGTTTATGTTACTTCTTCAAATCAGCCAATAGTGGTTTATATTGATCACAACCCTCTTGTTTTTCTGCAGAAATTTAAAGGCAAAAATCAGAGATTGCTAAGATGGAGTTTAATGTTACAGGAGTTTAATCTTGACATTAGACATATCAAAGGCAGAGACTATTTAATTGCAGACTGTCTCTCTCGTATTTAGAGTTTATTGTTGTTCACTTTCAAGAAATTTTACTTTAGAGTAAAACAAAATTTGAGTACTTAAATCCTTTTCAAGATTACATTTGTAAAAGAAAGATTTTTCTTTGAAAAATTTTCTTTTTTTGAAGAGGGGGTGTGTCATGTAGGTCATTTACCCCACACTCGTCATGACCTGAGTTCAATTAGTCTAGAACATTCTCAAGGTCACTGCCCTTGATGACCTCACAACCTTGAATTCAATTAGTCATGTTTGGAATGTTCTGGAAAGTTGATTAGTTGTGTAAGGGAGATAATTTTAGAACAGTAATTAGCATGTCAATAAAAGTTCTAGATTGTTCTTATATGCCTTTATAAAAGGGACGTGCACAGCTTCCAGTCAGACTTTTGGGATCGTGTCTCTTGTGTGTTACTAAACTCCAGCAGTAGTCATTCTCAAGACTTTTCAAGACCTTCACTGCCAACGCTGGATTTATACTGTGGACTTTGTGCAACTACAAGCCTGCAAGCCGAAGGACTGTTCATTCATCCGACTGACTGTTACAACTCTGAGACTGGAGCTCTGCCGTCCCAGCTGGATAAGTAGTCTGTACACTTTTAAAGCTTGTACTCTATCCCTGACTTAGCAATTAGTTTTATTTTCGTAATAAATTTTGTTTAAACGTTAACTGCTGAGTTCACCCTTTTGTTCGTTTTCTCTGCACGTAACACCAAATATTGATCTGATAAAAATCTTAACTCCGAGAGTACTGTGCGAAAGTTGATGGAAAGCTGCTACATATCTGACAGATATCTGATTGCTCTGTGAAGCGTACTACTTTGTAATGAACCTGTTGTAAACAACGTGAGCACATTCACTTCACATCTGGTTGTTTCATGGAGCCATTATATATTCCTAATCTCTTCCCCTCAGTATGCCGAAACACGAAAGGTTAGCCATGCAACCAAAACACACTGAGTACAAGATTATTATTGTTGACAAAACGAATTCTTCTCCGGACTAAAATTCGAAAGTCAAGAATAACATTTGGATATTGCCCGTGTACAGACTGTCCTGACAAGCTAGACATTATTTTGACATCTCATTCGGATAGAACAAGAAACTGTATATTGCAAACACGAAATAATTGAAAATGTGTCAGAAGTTGCAGCGAGAAGAACTTTAAACTCATGAAGCGTTTCATCGCATATAAGGTTATTCAATAAGCGCATAGATGCGATACGTTTTTCATTTTGGGTATTAATCATGCATGGAAGCGTCATTCAATTTTAAATGACACCCATTTAATCCCTAGTATATCAAAGTTACCTATAAACTTTGTTAATAAATAAAATGGCACCCTGTGGCGACTCCGTGTTAGAGGGCTAAACTTTCTTTTTTTATGTTCACCGAATTACCAAATGTAATTACAGGGTTTTTTTTCAGTTTTGTTGTTCCCGTTTAGGTGATCACAGAATAACTCAAGTTGTCACTGATCAAGTTGTGTTCACAGTGCCCGTTGTCATGCCAACGGTCATCGTCGAGAGACATTCTCACGATATTTTTACATGAAAATCATGGACGGTAGCGGCACTTTCTTCACGTCGACTTGGATGACCAGATACCTTGATATAAATTTAGTATTATTCAAAGAGACAGGGAGGTTATCTGTAGATTTTTTATGAGAATGATGTAAAAGATGATGTACAGGATGAATGCCATGTTATGTTCGACCTTGGAACAACTCTGTACACGTTTCGGGATACGTACATCAATCAAAAATACATCTAAATAAATACCTGTTTTCTGTGCCAGTTAGGCTGTTTGCAGCATTTTACAAATGAAAAGAGGTTTTGTACATTTGATACCATTGCCTGTATCTTACTCTCGCTGACTCGTTTGTATATTTTATCTTTTTTACCTGTACTGTATACGTTAATTGAAGGATGACTTATAAGCCCATTGGGCTATAGGCAACTCATGAAGTTGCAAGTCATAATGACAAACAACATCAACAACAACAACAATAACAACAACAACTGGTACTACTACTACCACTGCTACTACTACTACTACAAAAAGACGGTCGGGGGGGGCACTCGAAGCAACCGCTGACTTGCGCCAATATCAATTTCAGTATCTATCCGAAACAAATAAAAGACGAAGCTACTTTTTTGCATCGTTAAGTGTCTACTTTCTTATCACGAGTGAAAGCTCACGTAGAGTACGATCGCGAAAAACGTGTTGCTATGGAGACGAGTAATAAATATAGACTGTAAGAATCAAAGTATATAAAGTGTTTGCATTGTCATAAAACATCAGTGAGGTTATCCGTGATTACAGGTACATTTATCTTTGATGTGCAATTTTGTCCATTTTTACTCCGCTGTTAGGAGTACTAGTAGCATATTAATATCTGCAAGGTTGTAAAAGGGTAAAGGAATGTATATCATAAATACTTAAACACGAGTTTTGTGAGTAAAAATACGCAAGAGAGAGCAAACCTTTTCCGTGATTTACAAATCCATGAGGTGTCGAAGGTGCTGTGATCGTTGTCTGATTCACACATCCGTAAAACTGATAGGAATGTGATCGATGTTTTAGCTGAGCCCGGATGAAATAAGAGCGCACACTCTGCGGCTAATTACACGACCGTTGATCACGTGATCTGCTCGAACCCACGTTTTTTTCGGTCAATTTCCTTTCTGAAAGCGGGATGCTCAACTGGTATGATCACTCGATATCACGGCGTTGCTTTCTCTATGCGACGAACGTGACGATCGGAAGACCAAACCAATCAAAACTGCGCATGATACACCTCGCCACTGAAATCTCCCCTTAAGGCTTTTCATCATTTGAGGAGTTTCCTACAATCAAAACAATGCTGCACAGAATCATTTATAAAACACGCCGATATAGATAAGAACTTACAGCCGGATAGTTCTGAGTTAAATATCAGAGTTTTGCCATGTTATTGACCGAGATCTTACTTTAGAGAGATACTCTTCGAGTTACTGTCGGCTGTTGAGTATCTGATTCGCCAGCAAAGGAAGATAACGTGTGTGCGAATATGTATATGCTATTTCTACACAAGTATAATAATACTGTAGGCCTACACATTGCATCACTTAAGGGCTTTGCAGTGTGTCCAGTTCTACACCCATCGTTATATATTCATGGTCGAGTCACAACAATGAATTGATTTCAGAAGTAGCTAAAATTAAAAGAATTATGGCTTTTTACTAAAATTCTAATAAAACACGATTGGAACTAATTTGGGATAATTGGATGGTGAAGTAATGCCGATTTAATCTACAAATGTAATCTCATCTGCTTTCTTTTTTACATTACACACTTGTTTTTATGAGTAATTTGTATTATTGCAACATTCAACTATCTGGCACCTAACGATTGTGAGATATTTAAAAAATATGAAAATCCAATTATCCCAAATTACTTCCAATCGTGTTATTAAAACTGAAAAGGAGTTAAATGATATTGTGGGTAATAGGTACGATTATTTAATGATTTATCAATTAAAAAAAGGTATATAATAGGTAATAATTTGTGTAAAAAAATCATGGAGTGAGCCATTCGGATTTTAGATGAGGAGACGTTCGTCAAAATTGGGGCAAGGATCGGAGAAGCCCCATTACCCATGAAACTCATGTTGCCAACAGGCTGATATAATTAAGTCGCACCGCAGTAGATTGAGATCTGCAAGTAGCATGCATTATTAGCGATTCGTCCTAATTGTATGATGAGTGGCCACTAATAACTTCGCATTAAAGGTAATAAAGAATGTTTAAATTGAATCCGCCTGTGAATGAGAGCTACTGTAAGTTGTAGAGGTGGTGTAATGTGTTTCTCTTTTAGCCGACTAATGATTAGCTTTTTTGTACTGTATGGGAGTTTATGAATTTTCGTTATTTCACAAGTATAGGAAGACCGAAACGAAAGGCGTCGCGTTATCAGTGAGATTGAATGCTATTTACTGTGAATAGAATAACACATTGAACTCCCCTCTCTCTCTCTCTCTCTCTCTCTCTCTCTCTCTCTCTCTCTCTCTCTCTCTCTCTCTCTCTCTCTCTCTCTCTCTCTCTCTCAAAACACATCTATAATCTGTGAAAATTCCCACCGAAGAACATGTATCGGTTCCAGGATTAAAACAACTTACCTTGGTTGAGAATCGTCAGTCCAGTATGCCCAATAGATTCTGATGGCTCGCTGTTTGTTCTGTACTCTGGGACTCATCCAAAAAATCGTCTGTACGACATCGATAAACTCGCCACGGTGAAATAACACGTTTAGGTGCGTCACATGAGTTGATGACGTCAACATAATGTGAGGAAAATCTGGCCGCTGGTCGCATTAGGAAAGCGCGAAAGCATTTTCACTCGAATAAATAATCAAATGGGTTTTTTTCATGTTCATCCTAGTGTGTATATAGGACAAAGGATCCCTCATACAACACAAAGTTATTCCATATTTCTTTATACATGGGAGTAGGAATTACGCCCAGACTGACACCGTACTAAGAGGAAATGCGATTTTACCACTGAAAATCTCAAATGTTGGCTTGATTTTATAGCCATGGATCGAAGGATAGTGGACGATACACGTAATCCATGAAAACCTTTTTCACAATGGCGGGTCAGCCGTTGCATCTAAAGTTTTATTTTATTGCGTCGAAAAAACAGTTGAATGTGATTCGTTGCTTGTTGGGTGCGATTTACTTTCATGTCTCACTCTACAGCCCGAATGATCTTCAAAGCTTGCGACAGATATTCGCATTGATGGGCTGCCCCGAAATGGGGTATCTTGAACTTTACCTGCAATTATGCCAACCTGCTCCAAACATTGAACAGACGGAATGACGTACCAGTAGTCAATTAAAAATAAACTGCTTACTGGCCAGCAGATTTTTTTTATTTTCTGGCATTAATTCAAACTGTTAATTCCTTCGGGATTCATGTAGAGCCTTCAGATGTTACATTTCTTTTATAACAAATATGCGCCCATCTCTTTCAACAAACTATGATAAAACACTATGATTACAAATGCACCAATGGTGTAGATGTTACACTCGTGTCATTGTTCACATTTAACATTTACATGTACATTGTAGTGGATTACCCACGATTCACTATATTGACGGCATCTGGGTTTTACTAGGACTACAATAATATCAGATGAGCCTGCCGCTTTTATGTTTGGAATTATTGCCCGTTGATTATTGGAATATGTATTCAAAAATATAGATAAATAGTGCATCGCATTATAGCCCTAAAGATAATGTTCCTTATTAATGAATATATGGGCCAGTCGTGTACATACATACATACATACATACATACATACATACATACATACATACATACATACATACATACATACATACATACATACATACATACATACATACATACATACATACATACATACATACATACATACATACATACATACATACATACATACATACATACATACATACATACATACATACTTCGATTTATGAGTTGTGTGAAGTACATGATATTTGTCTTTTGCAAGAGCACTGGCTTGCCAAAGAGGAGCTTTCAGTCTTAGACAATATTCATCCTGATTTTACCTCCTTTGGTGTTTCAGCTTTTGACTCAACTGAATTACGTATTGGTAGACCATACGGAGGTGTCGCTATTTTATGGCGAAGATCTCTTGGAAGCCATGCTAGAATTCTTGATTTTAACGACAGTCGTCTGCTTGGTTTTGTTTTAGAGAAGGGCAACAACAAACTTGCTATTGTTAATTGCTACTTGCCTGTTAACACAAACCACAATTTTGAAGAGTATAGTGAATACTTGCTAAAGATTGATAGCATTTTGCTTGACATTGATACCGCAAATGTCTTTGTTATAGGTGACTGGAATGCAGATGTAACCTCTGATACGGGATTTGGCCAAGAGTTAAAGAAACATTGCGAGCAATCTGGTCACATTATTTCGGATGTTGATTTGTTAGGTTTAGACTCTGATTCTTTCACATATGTTAGCGATGCCCATGGCAGTACGTCTTGGATTGACCATTGCGTCACCACTGAAATTTCACATAACAATGTGGTCTCCGTGTCCATGCTTCACAACTTCGTTGACTCTGACCATATTCCAGTATCAATAGTTTGTGCAATTTGACAACATTCCCGACAGCGAGTTGAATCATGGTCGTCCATCTCAGCATTGTTTATATGTTGATTGGAAGCGGTTGTCGGAAAAAAATATTTCTGATTACACTAAGTGTTCCAAAGCCAGTATTGCCAGCATTAACCTACCTGAGAATTATTTTGTCATGATGTTAACTGTCAAGACAAGAGTCACTTGCAAGCTATTGATAAGCTTTATGAGGATATCATTGGCGCTTTAAATATTGCTGCTAGTGAAAGTGTTAACGTAAAGGGGTCTAAAATGATTAATGTTGTTCCTGGATGGAACGATTTTGTCAAAGATTCGCATGACATTGCCCGTTCTATGTTTTACTCTGGGTGGAGGGAGGGAAACCTAAACAGGGCCCCCTTTTTGAAATAATGCGGAAATCACGTGCCCAGTTTAAACACAACCTTCGCATTTGTAAGAGGCTAGAAAATCAAAACAGGGCCGATAAAATGGCTGATAGTCTCAGGTGCCGCAATCAGAATAACTTCTGGAAGGAAGTGCGAAAACAGAATTGTAGAAAGGTTTCGTCTACCGACAACATTAACGGAGCTATTGGGCAATGTGAAATTGTCAATATGTGGAAAAATCATTTCTGTGGGATTTTGAACTCTGTTCAGTCTGTTTCAGGTGGGGTCGATATCGAGGATCAGATAAATTCTGTTAAGTTCCCCCACGACCTGTACGTAAGCCAAGATGAGGTGCTCTCTTCCATCGAAAAGTTACCAGACGGAAAGTCCTCTGCTGAGCATCTGAAGTTTGCCCATTCGTCTATTTTACCACTCCTCACGCATTGTATTAATGCCATGTTTATCCACGGCTACTTACCATCAGCTGTAATGAAAGTTATCTTAGTTCCCATTGTTAAAGACAAGTCGAAGCTAGCCAGTGATGCTAGCAACTACCGACCAATTGCCTTGGCGTCGGTGGTGTCCAAGCTTATTGAGCATATTTTACTGTCAAGATGTCGTGATTTTATTACGTCTCACCATTTACAATTCGGTTTCAAGAAGGACCATTCTACCGACCTTTGTCTGTTTGCATTAAAAGAAATTATTACATATTATGTAACAAAAGGTGGTCCTGTGTTTGCATGCTTCATGGATGCCTCTAAGGCATTCGACAGGGTGAACCACTTTAAACTGGTGAAAAAGCTCATTGACAGGAATGTTCCTATGTACATTGTCAGATTACTTTATTATTGGTATAGAAATCAGTTATTCTGTGTAAAATGGCTGGGTTCTTTGTCAGACTGGTTTCATGTATCTAATGGTGTGAGACAAGGGGGTGTTCTTTCCCCATATCTCTTTAATGTGTACGTTGATGATTTGATAAATCAGCTTTCTGATTGTAATGTAGGTTGTCACATTAGTGCCTGTGCAAATAATTTAGCGTATGCTGACGACATGACTTTACTCAGCCCAAGTGCGAAGGGCTTACAGTGTCTCCTTAGAATATGTGAAATTTACGCCAAAGAGTTTGACATCACTTTCAATCCATGTAAAACTGTGTGCATGATTTTTAATGGGACAAAAGTAAAAGTCCAAAGAATTCCTAGACTGACACTCAATGATAAAACACTGAGTTTTGTATCCACGCATACCTACCTTGGTCATGTCATTTGTAGAGGTATGTATGACGATGACGATATTGAAAGACAGAGACGGGCATTTTGTATTAGAGCGAACATGTTATTGAGGCAATTTAAATGTTGTAGTCCAGAAGTGAAAAAGACTTTATTTGCAGCTTACTGTGGAAATCTATACTGTTGCCATCTTTGGGTAACTTATAGAGTTAAAGTTATGAATAAGTTAAAGGTTATGTATAATAATGTATGGAGAAGACTTTTAGGTCTTCCTTCATTTAGTAGTGCTTCTGCGATGTATGCTACAAATCATATCATGTCTCTTGGAGAAGTTATGCGCAGAAATATCTATAGCTTTAAATGTAGACTTGAAAAATCAACAAATTTACTTATTGCCGCTATCTCCTCACCAGATAGAGTAATTGATAGAGCATTCTTCAAGTTCTGGAGAAAACAACTGAGTGTATTTGAAGTAGTTTTTCTTTTCTTTTTCCTTTTTTTTTCCACAAGTCTGAGTTTTGTATTCATTTTCATTTACTAAATTTCTTTTCTGTATATGGACAACCCAGTCTGAAATAAATAATAATAATACATACATACATACATACATACATACATACATACATACATACATACATACATACATACATATATACATACATACATACATACATACATACATACGTACGTACATACGTACATACGTACAGACAGGCAGACAGACAGACAGACAGACATATATATACATATATATATATATATATGTATGTATGTATATATACATATATACATATATATGTATGTATATATACATATATATATATATATATATATATATATATATATATATATATATATATATATATATATATATATATATATATATATATATAAGACAGCAATACAGTACAAGCCCACTAGTTGCACCTCATTATAATAGTCCTGACACTCAGAAGATAACTTCACAGTTGTAGCGATCGAACAAATAACCTAACCAACAAAGACCCGGTCAACTTAGATGCCAGAGAAACGTTTTGGATCAAGAAACTACGCACTTCGTTCCCCGATGGATTAAACACAGAAACACCTCTAACCGTGTAATTGACACGTTCGAGTTCCGACAATCCCAGTTCAATCTCATTTTCCTCTCATCTGCTCATAACAGTGAACTCCGTAACATCCTATTGTCCTTTTTTCACACCCGTACTTTCCCGTTCGTTGTACTTTACCCCTGGATTCTGTTCATAAGTTGGACCTGACGATGCCTTGTGACAAGGCGAAAGCTTGTCACTGTAAAAACCATAAGTTGTGTTTTGTTAAGACCATCCAAATTCTAGGATTTTGTTTATATATATATATGAGAGAGGAGAGAGAGAGAGAGAGAGAGAGAGAGAGAGAGAGAGAGAGAGAGAGAGAGAGAGAGAGAACGCGCCTTGGGGACAGATATTCTGACTTTCAAATTTCTCCAATTCTTTTCTGATCTACCACTTGTGAGGACTCATTTTAAAGCTCTTGGAGAAAGGAAACTTTCACCGTCTTAGTTTTTCGAAAATCAAAAATTAATTCTTACCCAATTGAGTTAACACAGGTATGGTGGCCATTTTGAATTTCAAATATCGATGAATCTTCGGTTATTTGTTTCTCTAGTTCCAAAATTTGCACAGTGACCCCTGACTGTTATCGTTGATGTTGAAAGAGAATGGTCGAAAGATTCCTTAGGGAAAGTTTGAGCACAAGTTAAGTCTTTCACTTTCGAGGCGCATACTACCTTAAATTGTCGTTGAATGTTGAAAAAAGGGTTTGGTTGAGGCTCAGCGCTTGGACGTGTACAGTAACTGACACTTTTAGTAAATGCCATAGATTTCCCCGTCATCGCGATGCTCGTTAGTTTGGACACTGAGCTGACTCTAAGCGTACAGCAAGGGGAATTATGGATTTATGAGTGCTAGTGTTAGTCATCTCATTTTGCGGCACTCAAGGACTTGCTGAACTCACAAAAGGTACGACGATATGTCAACACTAGTATAATACACCTTCTGCCTCTGGCTAGATTGATCTGTCGTTGGAAATGAATTAAGCCTCAGATAGCTTGAAAGGTTTTTATTGACTCGAACCACCTGTCTAAATGAAGTATATGTATCAATCATTGAACGAATTCGCTATAATCTTTGCCAGTGCTCAAATTAGCAGCAACAAGGCATATGTTCATTCTCTAAGAACATGGTACAGGCAATAAAAGAACTGTGCCATTTTGACATTGTCTGCTCTCTATTCTGATATCACAGGCTTTGCCAATCAACTTTAACATAACCAGGCAGGGATATTTTTATACAGTATCACGGATGACTTATTTTAAGACAGCGTAGTTTTGGAAAACAGCTTTCAGAGGTGATTTATCTTCTTCTTCCTTAGCCTAAGAAAGAATACAGCTTCCTTTCAAGGAAGTCATGTCGATTTTACACAAAATAGGTTCAAGCTAACTGTTTTTGTGACTACTTTATTTTCGTCGAAACCTCTTACCCGGAGTTTCACGGTGTGTTTTATGTTCTTATTAAAAGCAATTCAGCCAGTATTAAACGCCTCGCATACACAACTACTTCGTCAAACTTCGTCTAAACGTGTTTTATATATGTATGTATGTATGTATGTATGTATGTATGTATGTATGTATGTATGTATGTATGTATGTATGTATGTATGTGTGTGTGTGTGTGTGTGTGTGTATGTATGTATGTATGTATGTATGTATGTATGTATGTATGTATGTATGTATGTATGTATGTATGTATGTATGTATGTATGTATGTATGTATGTATGTATGCACGTACTTATGTGTATATACATACTTACTGTATATACTTAAGGATAAGCGTACAAACATCGCTATTCTCACGAACGAATGAACAAATATCGTCATACATATATTGTTTAAAAGCTTATATGTGTGATACAATACATGTGCATTGGCTTTTACAGTAAATTGAAAAGGGGTCAATTGTTCAGAATTTACAAGTTTTGAATCGATTTTTATCAAAGCTAACGAATATTGACGCTGCGAGAGCGAATGTTTTCGACTGTAAGCTAAAGCCATTTTAAAAGCATGTAAAGCAGGGTGTTTTTGAAAGCGAGGTTTCTTCAAGTCAGGACAAAAGTACTGAAACTGCACATATTATAGAATCTGTCAACGTGTAAATAATATACTGTTTGTAGTCTGGCCACCTTAATTTTTCACATTTATGCCATATTCCCGAGTACTTCGACAATGTGTGACATGATTAGGTTGAGACATTTATCAGAAAAACTCAGAGCACAAAACTCGGGCATTTTGTATGAACAGGGTTATCATTGGTGAGCATTTGGAAGTCTATACGGTTTAAAATACAAATCGATAGCTGGTCGAGAGTCACGTGGTCCATGTCTACTAACAAGTGCATTTTGACTCTGCCTTTGGAGTCGTTGATCGTATAGTTAAAGAGAAAAGTCTCGAGGGAACGGCGTAAGGAAAGGGCAGAGTTGGAGTGGCGAAGTTCAGAAGGAAGTTTGTTCCATAATGCAGGGCCAATGTAGGAGAAAGATCTCTCCCCAACAGTCTTTGTGGAAACTCTTGTAAAGCTGAGAAGTCGAGAATCTGAGGAGGAGCGGAGTTGTCTTTTTGGAGTGTATTGATGTAGAAGCTCAGAGAGATATTGCGGTCCTGTACCCATAACTGAACTGAAGCATGCTGATACAAATTTTTAGTGGATACAAGAACTATATGTAATAGGCAGCCAGTGTAATTTTTATAAAAGCCGTCGGACATGATCGCACTTTTTAACATCACAGGCGAGACGAGCGGCAGCATTTTGCACTCTTTGTAACACAACCTAGAAATATAATGGTACGTCCCTACCATATAAATGAGAGTGCAGAGCTAAAAATTCTTTTAGTTTCGATTGTCTGTCTGAAGATTGCAGATGAATGCCATTAAATTTCCGTAGGAAAATACTTGAAGACATTGTAATCGGAGATAGAACCTGAAATTGTTGATATCTTACACACTTTTACTCTGTAAATAACCAGAATTTCTTGTTTTGCTCCCTACAGCATGTATCGAAGACCAAGCCTCTCACCTCCAATATCAACACGAGGGGTACATTGATATTTTAATTCAGTTTATGGCTTGACTGAAATCCAACTGCCAGCAAAATAAATGTACATAACTGTAACATATGCATGCCGTACTAATAAGGGGAGAACCATTTGATTTCGGGGGGGGTATGGAGGAAGTGGGTATGGGAGCAAATTTTTTTTCCTGTCAGAGTGACAGCAATTTTTTTTCTACAGTCAGACCTGCATCAATTTTTTTTTCAAATGGAGTAGCAGTGCAATTTTTTTTTATGAGTCATCAAGTTTGTAATGCGTTGTATATGAGGGAGCCGTCATTATTTACGGCCTGAAACTCTGAAATTACGAGTGACCCCCCCCCCTTCGCCAACAATGATGAATTTGAGTAACCTCCCTCTCTAACTCTGAAATTTTGACTGATCCCCCACTTAGAAAAGTTAAATACCAATAAAAGTTATTGTAAAATTTAAAAAATATAGCAACAGGAAAGGCCTTTCAAATCCTGATGTACCCTGCTAGACTATCATCAGTTATTTCATGATGGTTCAAAAAAGGTGAACCCGTCAAAATGAAATTCAAAGTCACAATAAAATAAAGATATAAAAGATCACGCAGTATCTAACCATATATTATATTGTTTAATTTGGATGGATATTATGACAGGGTTTTCACTAGGATATCTGACCGGGCAGAATTTGAAAGTACAGTCGGGAGAACATCCGAGAGGCTTAGGGGGAAAGTGTCACAGGGGCTTTCCCCTATCTTGCATGGAAATATATAAGATATTGATGAGTGCAATGGTGCAGTCTGGTGCAATCTGAGAGGTGTTTTTAAATTTTTTTACTGAGTGAAAATTTTAGAATACCCAAAGGGGGAGAGCACGAGAGGGGATTTCCCCTCTCGTATTGGAAATTTTGAGAAATTGATGTGTTTAATGGTGCAATCTGAGAGGAGTTCCAGTTTATTTTGCACTCGGTAAAACTGTTTGAAAATGACATTGAACACTGATATTTTTTACATTTTTTGCATGATCAGTGTTTGAGTCACAATATTCAACAACCAAACAATAACAATACAATTTGTGAAAAACAGTTGTTTGCCAGAGACTGAAGACAAATGAATAGGCCTATATAGGAACGGAAAATCTGTGACCTTCTTGTGTCATTTCTCCGGCTGCCAGCTTCTAATGAAAAGCCTGAATATGGTATGCTTAACTTTCAAAATGGTCATTGAACTGAGGTAAATTAAAACATGTTTCTGTGATAATAAAGGATGAATTCACTACAGTTCAGTTTTGCCCTTGATCCTGTGAAAATTTTGAGAAATTGATGTGCGCCACGATACAGTGTAGTGCAATCCGAGAGATATTTTCAATTTGTCTTCTACCAGTAAAAATATTAGAAGACCCAAGGGGGAGAGCACGAGAAGGGGGTGCCCCCCTCTCGCATTGAAAATTTTGAGAAATGGATGTGTCTTGTGTTTTAAATTTTCACAATTTACAGAAGTCAAATAGTGCCCTTTAGATAGTGCCTATGCCATTGAGATATTGCAACAGAAATCCTGAAATATGATTTCTTGGGTCAGAAAAGGGAAGGAAAACATTGAGTGTACTGAGGTGGAAAGTAGACCTAATGTAGTGCATGCTTATATCATAAGTACTAGGGGAAAAAACATAAGAATTGCTTGTGGTAAAAGCATTTGCGCCGCCTATGGCGGCGCGCTGGCAAAGAATACATGACAATAAGGTTTCCAAATTTTGCTAATTTCTGGTGCATTGTGACAATTTTTTTTTCTCTTCTGTCTGTTTTGACAATTTTCTTTTCTCAGGCCATGACAGGATCAATTTTTTTTCTTCTATCTCACCTGGTGACAATTTTTTTTCTCAAAATCCTCCATACCCCCCCCAGAAATCAAATGGTTCTCCCCTAAACTGAATACTAAATATTTCAACATAATAAGGTGTAAAATATAAGATATTACAGTTTATAAGAGTAAAAATGCTGAAAAGGAACAATATCAAAATTTGTTGGCTTAATAACTGCTGGGACAATATTGTGCGATTGAATACTATATAGAGGGGGTTTGAAATGTGTTTACGGCATTCAGGGGGTGACATCTGAAAAGAGTTAACATTTCTACCATAGTTCCTCAAGCCCCCCCCCCCCTCCCCCCTCCCCTTAATTGTGAAAGCAGCCAAAAAGTTATTCGGAACATGAAACTTAAATGACAAAGCAGGCTAGAAGGTACTTCTGATTGATTTTTTTCTTTCGCGCTCACTTACTGTCTTTTTTATTGGGCAGCTATCTGATGTTGTTGTTTTTCATTGATCTCTGCTGAGAATATTTTACGTGTATTTTAATCTTCCAGATCAGCACGGGCCCAAATTTCCAATGTTGGACCACCCTGAACCTATGAGGGGATGACGACATTCTGAAGTCGTGATGCGTGGCCCGCCCTCATACGCTTACACTGCAGTAAAATGAAAATGAAAGAAGAAAGAGCCAACAGTCAGCATGTACGACAGACAGAATTTAGTGGAACAGAAACCAAAAAAGGTCACACTAGTTGGTGGTGACGCTGACTCATCAGCTTATTTGCAAACGTAGACGGGACTATCGACACAACACACTGCAGTGAGTGAACTCAACATCAGTGACTTTAATAGAACTGCGATCGAGAAACTGAAAGACTGTAAGCTTACGCTGTAGAAGTCGATAAATGTATGGAGACTGGATCGTATCCATCGAGTAGAGCAGGCTGGCTGGGTTTTTGAAAAATCAGACTGCACCACGTAGCATATTAAGATCGTCCCAGAGCCTGGAGGTCATACGGTCAGTATACCCACAGTATATCAACTGGAGGGACTGCAGCACAACAAACTAACGTAATCATCCTCACTTTTCAACGAATATGGCGCTGTCCATGGTTCAAGTGGTCGTTCTGCTAGCTGCTTCCTTCGTTGCCATTTCTTCGGGCGCAGAATTGTGTGGTCTTCCGGGATACGTGACGACAAACCTAACGCAGTAAGTTGTATCGGACTTTTACCGTTAGAGAGTTTCTAGAAGTGTAAAAACAAATCGGCTGCACCGTAGCACTCGTGCACTCGGGTTGGCCACAGGTCACATGATGATTATAGGTGTCCTTCTGTGAACCCGGAAGAAAGTGTGTAACAAGTTCAAGACTACAACTTGTCGCCCTCACTTGTCAATGACATAGTCATATAGCGGTAAACTGTTACTATGCCAGCATTTGCCACGTACTGCCATTGATGTAATATCAATTCAATTTTATTACACCAGAAACGAGACTCGATTCTGATTCAATCATGTAGCTCAATCAGGCATTAAACTGAACCAACCGCTGTATCGTAGGATCGTATGCAACGTGCCGCACAGTATTAGCATAATTAGCGCCATAAATATCAGTCTGATAGGCTTACTGATATCTGTACTATACATTATCCACGTAGCTTACCAGTGTCTGTCATATGACAAGCAACATGTCAAAGCGTTTTTGGATTGATACCAGTAAACTTTCCATGTAGCACTAAGGTAAAGGTTTGGTTTAGTCACGTACAAGTGTTAAAACAGCACATGATGATAACAAACGAAACTTGTTCGATCGTCAAAGGTTGACTCCCATGATACAGACCTCATTACTTTCACTTTTGTACATTTTGCAATAGTGGTTTTTACAAACTTATTTCACCAAGTTCATCAAATGTTCCTCCACTGTTTAGAGGACAAGAACCACATGTCACATTGTGAAATGGCAATTCGAGGAGTGGTACAAGCTGCGGCTACCCCAGGTATCGTGTAAGATGTTCGTGCAGCGTTTTTGATAGCACTTCTGCAACTCATTAATCTGACCTCTGACATAACGTGGACCAGTTGTAAAGGCTCTGAATCAAAACAACACTGAATGAATACAATTAATGAATGTTCTACCACTGTCTTTGTTTTCCTACCTATGTCCCTGTCACACCTTGCAATTTAGCCAGCGTATGCCAACGTATGAAAAATTTGGGCGAATACGCTGGGCGTACATCAGATATGTTATAGGTAAGTGTTGTATAAGAGTTAAGAGCATGCTGAAGCACGCTGGTATTTTGTGCATGCATAAAACTTTTCAACGTATGCCACCGTATGGCTCATACATCCCGCACACACAGGCCATAAGTTGTAGGTAGGTTATGTGCTCGTTGACACACATTCACACACATTACTTGTAAGTTACTCATAAGTCTAGATGCATCAAGATAACCGTCTAGCGTACCCAAAACGTATTTTTAACCGATGAGTATGCTATGTATACACCCAAAATTGAAATATTTTGAGAAATTTTGATACGTCGGTATACACTGTTTAATCGTCAAGGTGTGACAGGGACCTTAATTTTTTCATATCACTCTTTCAAATAACAAAATCAGTGGGAAGATTTTCAATGAAATTAATTGTTTGGTAGTCAAGGAAGATTTGACTCATACACAACTAAATGTACAGCCCAATGAAGAAGCTGGCTTATCCCTAATAAGACAGTTTGTGCTGTTGCTTGCAATTTTAAAGGGAAAATGTCACCCTTTTTTCACCTTTTTCCATGAACTTTGCTTGATATGACAAGTAGTTTGTGTTTTTTGGCTTCTTGAAACATGATGAAATACTGGTCCACAGTGCACAACCTCAACTCTGCTTGCAGCCAGACAAGATTAAACAGTCAAAAAAAGATTTGATAGTGTATCAAGTTCAATACACAACTGTCACCATGCAAAGCTGAATATACACTGTTACATGAAGTTTGGACCTCATGCAAACTTTTGTTATGAAGTCCTAACTGGCAATGCCTTTCACTTCGATCAGGATAGCAGCTTTACCTGACATTGTAGCAATGTTTATCTGTTACAGGAAAGCAAATCAGAAAAGTAAAAATTCATTTTGTCTCAAGGTCACAAATGAAATAACGTGTTTGTATTTTTGCAAAAGGGCAGCTTTTGACACTTGTCATCATTTTGCACACTGGGTGACTTTATGCAAATATTCCAGGTCTTACTGATATCACAAAATGGTTTAAAAGGAGCGACTTTGTCCCTTTCAGCCATACTGTGAATTACATTTTTGCAGTGTTAGTATCAATGGATAATTGCTTGATGGATACTGCAATAAATATTGTAACTATGTAACAGAATTATGCTGACTGCATTGAAATGTTTCTTTTAATTATATCTCATTGTCTGTAAGGCAGCATGCATAAATGTCAAAAAGCAAGTAACTTATAGCCTAGGTAAATTTAGGTAGGTATGTCCCCATACACCACTAAATTTCGTGATTATTGACTAGATTTCCCAAAGGTCACATCAGGTCAAGGCAGGATTATTATATTATGACATCTATTTTGAACAGAACTTAAACAGAATCATAGACCCGGGAGCAAGATGGTAGAATGTTTCAAGTGATTCGTCAACTTTTGCATAATGATATTTTAAATTTCTAACCTTTTTTACTATGACAGAGTGAACTTGCTCAAACAAAGGAGTTCATTGTCATTCCATAAAAACCTGCACTAATGATTAAATGAACCACAAAATTGCCACATGACTTTTTTAGACATCAATGATCTTGACATGAACAAGAATTAAAGTGGCTGTTCGCAATCTCTTGTTCTCACAATTAGCGCTTGTTTGAATTATGTTTATATGGTGCTAAATATTTGTTTGTCTTTTGAACGTTATGTTCAGTTATCAATTTGTCTAAAGAGAATAGCTGACCAATGGCCTTCCATTTAAAGTCTAAATCTGATATAAAATAGTAATTGTAGGACAGCAATTCCTTTTTAGCTCATATTTGGTTTTATATATAAATACCAAAAAGAGCTTATATGATGAGTCTAAGTGGCGTCTGTGTCTGTATATTTGTGGGTATGTGCGGATGTATGTCCGTCACACACAAAGGCTCCCATACCGCCAAAGCTACCGTCTCAGTATTTGGTGTACAGGTAGATGTAGGGGTTGAGATGTGAATTTGTTCAAATGAACACATCAGTGTCAAAAATGTGCAAATGAGGTAAGAAAAAGCGAAATTCTGAAACAGGCTTGAAACAGGCTTACTCCACTGACTTGAGTCATTTCCTGTCATCGTCATTGAACTGTTACATATTAACAGACCTGCTCAAACAATATGCAGTAGAGGGGAGGAAGACCGTCAGTAGAGGGGAGGAAGACTAAGGGGGGCCAGCTGCCTTTCTGCTATGCATGTTGCTAAAGTTGACCTCCAGTACCTAAAGTTTAAGACCTATATTACTTTTGTCATTCTTGTTTTTCTGGTTTAAATATTTCTTGTTGTTTTTCTGGTTGTACTGTGCAGAAATCATTGTCATAACATCAACGTAGAATTTTACTGCACTGAACAGATAGAAACAACATTTATTGTTGATCTTTGGTACCCATACTGGTATGTACCAATTCTGATCAAATTTGAGCGACACCGTATAATTGCGGTATTTTTTAAAAGATGAGATTAATGTATAAATGATTTATGTCAATTATAAACTCCATGTTTAACATTCCAACAAAGAGAAGCACTTCCCATTGATCACTGTGACAGATTGACATACAAAGGCACCTTTGTTTGGCCGGAGTTCGGGGACTCTGCTTTGCTCTCTTCACGTAAGGTCATCACGCTGACCTGGTTTACCAGCGTAATTTGGCTCAAATAATGCTATCAATTCACAGTAATGCATTTCTCACTTGTATTTTGTCTAGAAATACTATAGTACATTTTAACCCATCGGGCATGCGGAAAAACAGCGATGTACAATATTCATAGGTAGGTCTCTGTCAATTCAGGAATAAAAGCCTTGTCTGTTTTTAACTTCCATGCAGTTATTTGGATCTAGTGTACAGACAGAACTAAGATGGCTAGATCATAAGTTGTGAAAACAGCATCATTCCATTCAACCTAAATGATTGAATGATAGAGACCAGCAGTGAGACTTGTGTTCAGTTGCCACATACCAGGACCAATGACATTTGATCAACTGCCATTAAAAGGCCCTTGATTGACCTTTGACCCACTACATAAGAAAACAGGATACAGGTCCAACAAGACATAAAGTTAAAGCTATGTAGTGTGAATTAAAGCCGTATAAATCTAATGTAGTGTGGGAGATACTTTAAAGAGACAAATTATACATGTCACTTGTCTCATACAATAAAAATTTCAAAATGACAATCCTTGTACCTTGAACGAACAATGTTTTTTTTTAAAGTGTCAACTTTAATAATAACAATTTCTGTATGTGGAATATTCAAGTTTCGAGGTTAACATTTGCATAATAATAATAATAACAAGGCAGTATTGCTGAAGGCAATGAGTACTTGGGCCGTGATAGAGTAATTTTGAGGACAATATATACTACTATTCAAATATGGTCTTGAATTTCCTCCTGTCAATGAGGCATTTGATTAACTGGTTATTAAACGAAGCAATGGCATGACAACGGCAAAATATGTCTAGCAACTTTTGTGGAGTTTGAGGCAGGGGTTCTTTATTTATAGCGGGAATTGCTTAAACTCCTTAAATATTCAAATTACAGCAAATTTCTTTTGTTCTCGATGGTAGATGTCTAATATTTAGATGGGCATATTTAGATTTCTACCCTATAGTTATCCCTATATACCAAAAATCGGACATCCAGCTCTATTGGCTTGCTCAGAATTAGATATGCACATAATTAATGAGGTACAATATGTGGTGTCATAAGGTGTCCCATCATACCATTTATGAAGGGTGTAGCACTTGTGGTTACTGAGTTGTGGACAAATATATATATTTGAGGTCAAAGGTCATCGAGGTCACGTGACATTTTGTCAAAAAATTGTATTGCTAAGTTATTCCTATATACCAAAAATCAGACCTCTAGCTCTATTGGCGCGCTCAAAATTATATATGTGCATAATCAATGAGGTACAATATGTGGTGTCATAAGGTGTCTTATCATACCAAATATGAAGGATGTAGCACTTGTGGTTACTGAGTTGTGGACAAATATATATATTTGAGGTCAAAGGTCATTGAGGTCACGTCACATTTTGTCATAATAATTGTATTGCTAAGTTATTCCTATATACCAAAAATCAGACCTCTAGCTCTATTGGCTCGCTCAAAATAAGATATGCACATAATTAATGAGGTACAATATATGGTGTCATAAGGTGTCCTTTCATACCAAATATGAAGGGTGTAGCACTTGTGGTTACTGAGTTGTGGACAAATATGTATATTTGAGGTCAAAGGTCATTGAGGTCACGTGAAGTTTTGTCAAACAAATTATATTGTTAACTTATCCCTATATACCAGAAATCAGACCTCTTGCTCTATTGGCTCGCTCAAAATTAGATATGCACATAATTAATGGGGTACAATATGTGGCGTCATAAGGTGTCCCATCATACCAAATATGAAAGGTTTAGCACTTGTGGTTACTGAGTTATGGACAATAATGTATATTTGAGGTCACCAAGGTCACATGATATTTTGTCAAAATGTCTGAGATATCTGCGTGAACCGATGGACTCACTGATGGACTCACGGACGGATATGACCCAATCTATAAGCCCCCTGGACTTTATCCGTGGGGACAAAAAACTGTGTCACTGCATCCTTTAGGCAATATGAATATGATGAGAAACTAAATTTTTATTTTACTTGGCATCATACATGCGAATCTATGGAGAACTGCCTTACACATGGGAGTCTATGGAGGAGTAAACTAAAAAGTCCTCTAACACGGCCAAATTTGAAAGCATTGTGAAACAAATCGACGTGCATCTTAGTCCGGGGTCAATTGTCATTCCGTGTGATTTGAGTGAAGATTTTTGCCAACCTAGCTCATCGATTTACTTAATGGCCAAAATTTTCAAAAAACATTGTTGGCATTTTTTCTGACAACTATGAAGGTCATGTCAAGGTCATTTTCTTAAAATCAACAAAAATCAGTTATTCTTAGCTATAAAAAGATTTTTATGCCCAGTTTGCAACAAAATAATTTTTGGAAACATACACTGTGTTATGGATTATTCCTTACAATCATTAACATTTAGGTTTGTTGAAAAAAACGGCTATTGCGTTAAGAATATATAGAACTACTTTACCAAAGGTCAATTAAAGGTCAGTATGAAATTTCTTTCTAATTTTTCCACATTTTAAATATCACATTGATTTTCCATATCTTAAACATCACATTGATTATCTTGTATACGATTTCAGATTCATAAAACTTATACAACAGTTTCAGGAAATTACATGTCTAAGGGACCGGTCAGATTCTTTGGCCTTTGGGGGGCGGTTGATTCAGGGGGTCACCCTGTTTTTGACTTGGTGATAGAGGGGGTCACCGTGTTTTTGAAATACCAAATAGGGGGGTCGACACGGACTCATACTTGCCTAAAATGCATCTTGCCACCCACAAAGTTCATCATTGAGTTGCATTTTCGGTGTGTGCTTCGGGCGTGTAACTTTGATAATAATAAGACATATTTTTGAGAGCTCCCCCCCCCCCCCCCCAAGCGCAAAACTTAAATATATATCAGAGATATCTTTATGTTTAAAGATTTTTGGCGCGCCCTTCAGGCGCGTTACATAAAAAATATCAAACATATTTTTCATCACGCCCTACATCCGCATGACTTTCATATATCATATATCATATATATATATATATATATATATATATATATATATATATATATATATATATATATATATATATATATATATATATATATATATATATATATATATCACAGAGATATCTGGATGTTTTAATATTTTTCGGCGCGCCCTTAGGGCGCAGTATTTTAATATATCAGAGATTTATGTCAGAAATATCTTGATGTCTGTATATTGAAAGTCAGTTTTGCAAAGTGTACAAATCATTATGAAATTTGCAGTTCATATGAATAGCATGACAACTTCCTGATACTTTTCTGTTTCCTCTATGAGAATTCACTTACAGAAAGCAACATGCACTAAAATTTCACAAATTTTACATTTGTCTTATAACAGTTCTGGAGATCTGGTTATGCATAAAAAGTGTGGAATACATTCACAGCTCATTCAAAATACTGTATTCAAACTTTAGAATTGACACTTTTAAGGTCCTATCTTACAACTAACATGAAAACCACCTTTTGTCGCGCACAGGGGGGTCACCCTGTTTTCAAAAGTTGAAATGGGGAGGTCAGCCACTTTTTGACACCGGCAAAAAATAATCCACCGCCGCCGAAGAATTTGACTGGTCCTTAACATTTCCTGTCAAAGGTCAATGACTTTTAATGCCATAACTCTAATCTGAAGAAAGTTTAGCTATAAAAGTAATGCAATCACACAATTCCATGTTCCTTACGTATTGCCAAATATAAGTCATGTACTTCTCGCAGGTTAAAAACAGCTCCTTCAGCGAAAGCATTTTCCAACAAGGAAAAAAATTCGATATCTGCAGCAAGCATGATGGTATTGTCATTATCAACAATGAGTGTAGGTCTGCATTTGTGTTTAAATTTCTCAAGACTTTTCAACGTTTTTGGTCCAACATCTTTTGTGATATTTAATATCAATGGCTCTAGCATCCTTTGGATCTATTGCACCACTGAGTCTGACTTTTAACAAGTCTGATTTTCATTTGTTTACTGCCCTTTGTAGTTTTCCGCAGCATTGAATGGAGAGGACCCAAAGAAAAACTATATTGTTGACAGTAAAAACACATGCTTTTGTCGTATGTACAAGCTGATGGTCTAGTGAAAGCAACTTTAGGTTCAGATGAACCAGCACTTTCCATGGTAGATGAGGTTTAAAGTTGCTTTACCTAATAATACAGAGCTATCACCTTGCTCTAATGCTTTTTCAGAGTGCAATGTTGCTCTCTGGAGTAGACCTCTGTGGCAAGTATTTGCATAGCATTCCCTATGCCAGCTAGCACCACAAGCTCGAAGGGAAAAAGAATCATTATCCCTGAGTCTTGAACTTATTTCTGGAAAGTCGACACTATCATCAAATTCACCTCTCTGGTGAACAAACTCTGCACAGTGTCATATGCAGTGGGAATTGACACAAGCTCACCACTTGCTTCCTGACGTATCAGGCATTAAGAGAACGTTCCGAAAAAGACTGTAAGTCTGTTTCAGAACGTCCTCTTTTCGGAGGAATGGTATGTTTTTCCATACTGAAAATTTTGACGATGTTATGTGCATGCAATGTCAGTTATGTGAAATATTTATATGTGAAACGCAACCACTAAATGTTGACTATTCTGTGACGTTAAAATATCGAGTAAATATCCTTTGGACAACAGTTTCTGAGAAACTACTAACACTGCCTTTGACTTCTTTTGTAGTCTTTAACCCTAAATAACCTATGGACTAAACCTGTGTCTCAATAAAGGATAAACCTATTGTTAATGTATCATTTTCCGTACTCTATATCAATGTTCTAACAATGGGTGTCTTGGTTAGTACAACATTATGTGTACTGGAGTTGATTTTTAAAAGA
This sequence comes from Ptychodera flava, assembly GCF_041260155.1. Classification (NCBI taxonomy): domain Eukaryota; kingdom Metazoa; phylum Hemichordata; class Enteropneusta; family Ptychoderidae; genus Ptychodera; species Ptychodera flava. Next base: position 17,369,214 of record NC_091948.1, on the reverse strand, counting down.
CACAGGTAATAGCCTATATTTCTCAGTGCAGAGGCTTAGTTTTGATAAACGGCTTCTACACGTAGCCTTTGTTTAGCAACAAGTCTCTAATCCCTGCTATTGTTACTAAGGAAACATCCAAATCGTTTTACATGACTTGGAGAGAAATGCAAGGAAAAGGGATGACTTACTCGTACTACAAGCAAAGAGCACACTGCTAGCTGCACAGTAATCCAGTCTACACTATCTGCGCAGAGGTCTGGATTTTACAACCTACCAGAGCTGATAATACTGTGGATGGCTTATGCTGAAATGCACAGAAATTGATAAAATAAAGTCTATGATGTAGTTGTCAAGCGCAGTGCATGTCAGAAACTGATCCATGTCATTATGCATGGGTAACGATGTACAACTGCAACTGCAACACAAGCAAATCCTTGTAATTGCATATAAATCCACATAAAATGGTAAAAACAGAAACAATAATGCCTCAAACAAGGTATTTTAAATCTATTATGAGCTGTTAAGTTCACTTACACCACTGAAGCAGTACCATGAAGTAGTTTGGTCAATGATTATAGCCAATTTGTATGCACTACAATGCTTAATCAATGGAATTTGCTGAGTAACGAATGACCTTGAATTTGACCTTGACAAAGTGGAAAGAAAAAATGCCAACAATGTTTTTTGGACTCTCCAGATATTAAGGAACAAAATGATATATGTTGACAAGAGTCTTCACGAAATGCACACGGAAGCCAAATCACGACAAGTGACCCCGACTATCTGTATGGGGTTGGGTACTAGGCGTGAACGGACGCACGGACATGACCAAACCTGTAAGTCCCCTCGGACTTCGTCCGTGGTGATTAAAACAACGCAACAGTTATTACAGCTACACCGGCGGTAGGTTCATATCCAGAGCCCCGAACGCTCTGCCGCCGTCGCTTGAAAACAATCTCATGCACCCGGCATATGGGCAGCTGGCCGGATGCATGACTTCCCGGAGAAGGCGAGCTGTCACGTTCAAGCTCAGGATTATTTGTCGATCAAATTTCAGTAAATTTACCTTACCTAGATGAAATTTTGTCTATAGGCTGAAATTTCGCCGAAGTTTGACAAAATTACATCGATTTTTCAGGTTCATATGCGACATTTTTGAGTTTTGAGTGCAGACAGAAATAAGTTTTGAGGCAACATGGCTGCGACCCCATGTTGACCCCTAGCCCTGCGTACGATGCTATGTGCTACAGCTAACACACAGCATCGTACGCAGGGCCAGCGAGAGAGTTGCAGACATCGACGGTTATTTACGAGAAGTGAATAAAAGACTGTCATTTTTGGAAGCGATCGAGTAGCTGAGGTAGGCTGGGATACGACTTGGGCCCAAGAACGCTGAATTTCGGCAGTAATTTGGCTTTTTACGTCAAGTCCCAAAATGGATTTGAAGTCACCGACCCAACGTACGGGTCTTTGCAGGGCTGTGGTGAGCAGGGCGGTTAGCTGTAGCGGAACACACAGCATCGTACGCAGGGCTAGTTGACCCCCAAGTGAAAATGTGTTCGCGATCAAATCTTCCTGTATTTTTTTCAGAATTTTCAACAAAATCATTGCTTCTTACATCTTTTGTAAAATATAAAATACTAAAATAAAACTGCGATGTGCCATGTCTCCAGATTTCTAAAATATCGTTCGTTGACCGTTCGACGCAAACTTGTGACGCAGTTGAAATTCAATACTGACCGCCAAATAATCTTAATGAGACGAGATCAGTCTAGACATCCTCCAAATTATCCAACCATTCGAATTGGAGTTCAGCTCGCTTAGAGTATCATAACATTTTTCGGCCTTCTTTTAGATCGACCCTAATATCTCCCATTTAGGAAATAAATACACAAGCTACCTCGACAAAAACTTCGTGCACCATCCAAGACCAAACGCACTACAAATCTGTCTTGACGTCATCATCTCCTTACATGGTAATCGGCATACCGTATTTTTTAGCAAAGGGGACACAGGATACGTCGGAGTATTCAGTTTCAAAACGTATTACATTGTGTGATGTTGTCAAAAAAAAGTCATGTTACTGCAGTGGTATAAATTACAAAACACAAAAGTTCAAATCAGTTTATTTTGGACTGGCTTTACCCAACATTTCATATTGTTTCTTATGCCAGATTTGACCACGTGCTTACTGGCGACCCCTTTTCATGCAAATTTTGTGTCAAATGATGTGTTCCCCTGGAAAAACAAACGTACGATTTCTAAATGAAGGAGGCGAAATTTGCCCTCAAGACGCGAAACCACCCCTTACGGGGTGTACCTAGCTATTTTTAACGAGCTTCTCGAATCTGCAGCTCTATTTCGAAATGATGGTCTGGTTTTCTCAGCTCAAGGATAAGTATTCTCCATCGCTGTGGGCATTACTATTCTCAACCGGGGGTACAGTTTCCAGTCGTAATGTTTTTCATTGTGTCCGGGATATAAAACCTTTCCTTTTCAAACTTTCTCTTGATTAACACTAATCCACATCTTGTCAGTGATTAAACATGTTTCAAGTTTAAATGTTAAATTCTGGTCTCGAGCCCTCCTGTTCGACCAAACCGAAATTACCCCTCCCACTTTGGCTCGTCCAGTGGGTGTAGCAAGGTCGTGCCATCGCCTAGGAAACGGAGGGTGCATTAATTGTTGCATTTCGATGCACATTTTGATTATATTCAGAAGATTTTGTGGCCAGAACTCAGATAGAGAAGCATTTATATTCACATCTCACTTATTCAAGACTGGCTGAGAGCAGCACTTCCATTCAGTTAACATCATTACGCCATTTATTATGCCAAGAAAGATGAAGCCAATACATTTTGCCCTCCCTGGTCTCAGCCAGAAATGGTTATACCTTACAGAGTTTTTTCCCACGGAATGAAAACAAATGTACTTTGGCTGAGGCCCAAGTACAATAATAATAATATTGGGTTCTTATATAGCGCACATATCCACAAGTACATGTGCTCAAGGCGCTTTACAATTATTATTACCCCTGGTCACTGGACCTAATATGATACCACTCAACTCCCTGGGGAGCAAACTACAGCTCACATGTGCAGCCAATAAGCGCAGCAGAGCTAAACACACACATTACAACCACTGTCCTACCAGGTACCCATCATTCCTGGGTGGGGAGGAGCAATGAGGAATAAAGTGCCTTGCTCAAGGACACAACACCATGGCCATGCCGGGGCTCGAACTCACCATCCTGTGATCGTGAGTCCACTGCTCTAGCCACTGGTCCATGATGCCTCCTAAATTAAATGCACAATGTCATTAAATATGTGGGATTTACAGAAATTACTCTGTGATCTATGAATATATTTAATCACTCATAATGATTATTTATGATGTGATTTGCATACAAGTTAAAAAGAAAACGTGCTGTCTCGACAGTAGGTTTTGCATAAATGCACTATTTTGTTGAGTTTTCTCTGTAGAATGAACTGGGAAGTAGTATTTTTTGACATTCAAATTTTCAAAATACCTGTATCTAATGCCAACCTTTTGGGATCCCTGATTTCTATACGTGATTATGAAAGAATGGTTGAAAGATTGCTTGAAGATAATTTTTAAGGTAGCTTAGGGCACCCCGGGGACAGATATTTGGCCTCTCAAACTTTTAATTACAATTCTTTTCTGTGATATACCACTAGTGGGGATTCATTTAAAAGCTCTTTGTGTGCGCTGTAAGAAAACTTTTTACCACCTTAGTTTTTCAAAATTCGAGTTAACACATGGATGTCACATTTTGAATTTTAAATATTGGTAAATCTTGGGTTATTTTTTCTCAAGTACCAAAATTTGCACGGCAACCCCCAATTTTTATTCTTGATTTTGATTCTTGACTTTGAAAGAGAACCGTGGAAAGTTTGAGCAAAAGTTTAAATCTTTCACTTTTTAGGCACATACTACCTTACAAAAACTTAATTGAAGACTTTTCTGTTTTGAGGTACGTAGTACCATTACTATCATGAATCTTGCATCCCTATTGAGACATTTACACTTCTAGAATGACCCCAAAAAGAGCAGTTTTATGTTTCATTTTATTATGTTACATAGCTATTATAATATTCTCGGATTTTCTTATCATGTTCACCAAAATATAAGTCCTGCTGCAGCTGCTTAGTTTTTCAGTATAAGTTCTTTTCAGTTTATCATTCCTAAGGTTTTTCAAAGCAAATGGTTTCATACACCTTCTTTATTAGAATCCTAATTGCCTGTGTGCCGCGGATACTAGTATATGGCTAATATCAAGCAATTGGTAAAAGTTCATATATCGCCAAAATCCAAAACAGTGGTTTGCTTTGTGATTCTTTATGGTTAGACCACTACTGTATGCTCTGGTGAACAGATAGGTTTTAAGTATTTGTTTGAAAGTTTCCAAGCTGAGTGAATTCCTGATATAAAGTCGGAGTGAGTTCCAAAGATTAGGGACAGCATTAGGGAAAGGCGCGGCCTCCGTAGGTGATGCATTTACAGATTCCTGCTAATGTACAGCGTCTTGAAAGCTGTTTTCCAATTGGTTGGCTGAATCTGACCATTATACAAATAGACTCCCTAAGTTGCTGTGAATAGTGACAAATGACTAATCAGATAAATCCTTTGGAGCATGCTGCACATCAGCCCTACAGGTTGTGGATGTCAACAGTACCCTACTAATACTGGTTGACTTTGTAAAATAGATTGTGTACTGATCCATCAGCACACAGCAGTGTTGTGATCTCCCAAGTAATTAGTTTAATGCTCAATGTGTGACATTGTTTTATTTATTCATATGCAAAGTGTATTAACCCTTTGAGTTCCAAAGACATTTTTGTTGCCTTTACATAACATACCAAAGCCAATTGTTTCAGCTCACATTTAGTGTATGTATATATACCAAAGAGAGCTTGTATGGTAAGTGGGCAGCGTCTGTATGTATATATGTTAGTATGCATGTGTGTGTGTGTGCACGGATGCATGTCCATCCACATTAAAAACTCCAAAACCGCAGCACCTACCATCACAATATTTGGTGTACAGTTGCACCCCGGGGTTGAAACTTGGTATACAGGTTCTTTATGATGACTTTAGTTAGATTTGTTCCAATTGTGGTGAAATTTTGATAGTTGAATTTTTTTTCTGGCAATTTTTCCTGTTTTTGGTAAAAAATCTTCTCTGCTAAAAGTGCTGGTCCGATTGCTTTGAAACTTAGTACGCCTAATTATAAGGTTGCCATCCGTCAGATTTGTTTAAATTGTGATGAAATTTTGAGTAATATTTGTTGGGGCAATTTTTTTCCATTTTTGGTCGAGACATCATTTTCTCCCAAAGTTCTTGTAGGAATCCTTTGAAACTTAATATTCTAGATTGTAAGGTTGACTTCTGTAGGATTTGTTTGAATTGTGGTGAAATTCTTATATTTGTATTTTAGGGGCATTTTTTCCCATTTTTTGTCAAAAATCATTTCTCTGAAATCGCTCATCCAATTGCTTTTAAACTAGGTATGCATGTTCCCAGAGGGTAAAATTAGTTAAGACATCTCACTCTGGCCTGCCACATCAAACCATATGTAAGCTAAGTGTCATTGACACTCTTATTTTTATGGTTTTTTTCGATAAGCAGCTTTAAAGATTTAAAAACTAATAATTATTGTCTTGCAAGTCATATATGACTGCTGCAAGCGAGTATACACAAACTGTGAACAGTCGACTAAATCCATCGCCAAAAATTGAAACAGTGACGTTTTCAAAGATAATATCAGTGGTTTAATCGAAACCATCTCTCTGAAGATTGGATGGTATTTTTAGGTAAGAAAATGCAAAAAGATACAGCTAATGGGGCTCTAATGAGTATTGTGGAAAAATGCAAATACCGAGACAAGACTTGGAATATGAGATTTCATGTTTATAGATGATATATATGTTCTAGTCACTAAAGATCACTGCTGCAAGTTGAGATAAAAAGTGTCTACCCTCAAATCTACTTTTCCCTACAGAGCAGCATATTGGACATTTCAAAATGATACCAGCGGCTGTTTCCCAGACGACAAGAATGCAGCGTGTCATTTCTACCTGGCATTCTGTCAGAGCTTGACCTCCGCAGGCCAGCCATTCGACGAGACCTGTAATGGAGCCGGCGCGTGTCTCATCGCCGTATCAAATCAAACCAACACCACTCATGATATCGGAGAATACGATGCTACATTAAACCGATTCGTAGGCAGAGGTTTGTACAATCATTGTAATGCTACTAAATTTATTGTAAATTTTGCAGATTGCTGAAGATGACTGTAAGCAGCAAGTATTGTCATGATGCTAATACAGAGTTGGACTCTCCCCAATCTTTAGTTTCCTTTCATAAGACAGTATTTATCAATCAAACAAATCTTCCCCTCCTCCCAGTTTTGTTGAATTTTTTAACATTTAGTTTCATGATATTCATACGGAAAACTATGAAAGTACGTTTAAAAGTATACATATTGTGAAGATTACAACAGACAATACTCTCTGTAATCTGTCACACACTGTATGTACTTCACAGTTATGCTTCAGTTTAATATTTACGTTTTATGGACCTAATTTATAACTATAACTATGAGAAAAATGATGTGGTGCATTATTACGTGGTGATATAAAACAAACCGTTCACGCACAGTTTTGGACAAATTTCACAAAACATGTTCCAAAACCCTACTCATGTTGGTGTCATTCTACATATGAAAATTTGTATGTTACTTTCCTGATACTTCTGGTTTTCCAGAAAAAAAAAATGCGCAAAAAATTTTGTCATTCACAGAAACTGCACCTTTCAATAGACTTGCCAGACTTTTAGACTAATGTGTAACACTTTTGGTGTTCAAACTGATGGCCGTACTGGGCAAGTTCCACCAAAATTAGCAAAACGTTTGGCACTATCAACATGGGATGAGGAAACAACTAAGTGTATGAAATTATGTAAATATGTACTTCATATCTTCAAATTCTTACTTCATACCAATCATCATAATCACCTTATAATCCAGATGACGGTAGTGGATTTTTCCATGGCTATCCCAATGGTGAAAAGTTACAGTGTGGAGAAGTTCACACACTGGCAAATTTTGTGTGTGACCTCAGTGTGCCCTGGATACCAAACCAGCAAAAGGCAACGCCAGTACCAGGCCCCGTCACTGTCAACTTTATCAATTATGAAAATAATACCTGTTTGGTAAGACAGATTTTTATTTTGTAGTGAAGTCCGTAGCTTAAAATCTAATCACTTCATTTTTCAGCGGTGAACTCTGTCAATTCTCAATCAGATTTGATCCACTCATTTCCAAGTAATCGGATTAGTTTAATGAAGTGCTAACCCTGACGATTTTAGTACTGTGCCAACTTCGTACCATCCTGAGACCAGTTTACTATGATGTAGCATAGCGCTGGCATAAGTCAATGATTGCATTTGTTCCAGCATCGCACTGGCCCTAGGCTGGCACAGAACCAGAGTGGTAGCAGCCCTTGGTAATGGACTCATGGTTATTACTGTGATACCAGTATTGGAGCAGCCCGAATATTTGCAGTCCAAAGATATATGTTGCCTGTGTGGTAACAGCCCTGGGTTTGAGTATGATGAGTGTAGATACATAATGAAATGCTAGTCCTTAGATAGTAATTATGTGCCTCCAACATTGCAGATGCCGGCAAATGTACATTTTACTCAGGATGGTTGAAATACTCTTCAAGAAATCATTAATTACAATATTTTATATAAACAGTCGCTTAGCAATATGTGTCGGCAACTGATATTGACAAATGAAACAAAAAAAAATCTTTCACTTTACGTGAGACCATATTACACAATAGACAAAGCCATATTGGAAGAACTTTTCAATGACCAGAGTGTTTTTTCCTTCTTCTCTACTTGCTAGTACAACATGACATTTCGATATGCTGGTGCATGCTATGCCATAACTCCAGCACAGCCTACAGGGGGCAGTGGTCTCAGTGCAGGGTCAATACTCCTCATCATGTAAGTAGACCTTCAACTGAACTATTTCTGAAACCTGAAATACAGATTGAAATAATACAAGTAATAATACAATAAAAATACAAATAATAATACAAGTAATAATACAAATAATGTACAAGCTGAAAGGCAGAATTTCAACATGCAAAATATATGTTAGTCTGAGTTATATTTTGCTTTCTTCTCAGCCCTAGTAGCTATCAATGATAGATTTTCGGCTTTTGCTAATTCCCAGTATAAACTGAAAACTGCCATGAGGAGCAAATCCCTCATATGAAAACCTGTGTAGACATACTTGCAAGAAAGTCTACCTGATTCCGGCTAAAGATTATGTTACCAATTATGTGAGCAACATTAACACCGATTTGCTATGGCCTCACAAAATATATGGATATTATGTAAATATGCGACTAAAATGTCATTCTGTATTTGTTTTCTGTACAGATTTTTTACGTGTGTAGGGTTGTACTTCATCATAGGATGCCTCGTGAATCGACTTCAAGGTCACCAAGGTGAAGAACTCCTACCACACCATGAGTTCTGGTGTGGTTTACCTGGCTATATCAAGGTAGGTAACGTCATTTGCTGCACTCTTCTCTCAACTTGTGACAACCCATAGAACAAATTTTCCAATGCCTGTGATCAAAAATATGAGAAGAGTACATTTTTCCACATCATTTTTTTCTTGTTACATAGCTCTTCTAGACTGGAATTTTGCCACTTACGTCATGACTTTTCTGAACTAACTGTATGTATCAAATTTACACTACCCCAACACACTTCAAAACAGTTACTAGTTTTCATTGTACATTAGTGTACTTTCAGTGATTCAACCTCCCCTTCCGACCCCCCAGTAAAAATGGTTTCTCTATCTGTCAGACAAAATATTATACATAATGGCCATTGTTTGGTATTCTTCTCTGAAGTTGTTTTTAGCTGTCTTTCTGAAAGGTGAGACCGAACAATGTCTACATAAGAAGTTATCTGTTACTAGAAACTTTGACCAGTTTTGTTTCTCTGAGCGGTCACAGACTGAACGACACAACATCAAGGGAAAGGAATACATTTAATGAATCATTGACTGGAGCTTCACCATGGCTGATAGACATCCCTACAGACAATGAGAAACATTGTTCCATATTATCAGATTATTCAGGCTTGTGATGAACAGGATGGGGTCAAAAGGTCAATGAAGGATAAAGAACTGAACCCTGAAGTGATTGCTTCAAACCTTAACATAACTTTTTTAGTAAATCTGTCAATATTGATCATAGCTCCATTACTGAGAATTTTGTTTCCTCTGAAAATAAAAACTTTTGTCCAACAAAAACATGGGGGGGAGTTGTATACTGCCAGTTCTAAAATCTTGTTTGTCCATTTTTTGCAAAGTGCAGTATACTAAATAAGGTTTTACATTTATTGACAATTTATTTACATTCCTTTGGTCATGGCTGCTGCATGGCAGCAGTGATTGATAAATAAATTCTAAATAGATAAATTTTCTCTTTTTCTTATTCTGTCTTGTTTTGTTTTGTTTTGTTTTTTCGACAGGACGGTATGAAGTATGCATGGAGTGTGGTCACATGTAAGAATGTTGACGGTGAAGCCAAAGGCTACGATTCCATATAACACCAACCATTGACCAGAGAAGATTTTGGTATTTTATGTGGCAAGGGGACCTTTCTTTTGATGTACAAGTACTCGCATGGGAAGATTTGTTAAATATACTCAAAGCTGCAGGATACAGCGCTGTCAAGTTGCCAAGTCACATAGTTTCTGATCTGCATTGAACTTTACTGTGAATTATCTTGACAGAGTTCCATAGTCCCTAGGAGTGGAGAGTAATGCAATGGTTTTATTGATAAGCTGCATGTGGTTATTTCATTTTTCCTCCAAGGGGAGCATAAAAGAGTTCTTAATAGAAGCCACGGCTTCAATTTGGAATTTCACGGTAATTGTTAGTTGATTGCCAGGTGAGTGGCTGAGAATTGTAAAAAAAATGGACTTTCATTTGTATTCTTCCTCTGAGAGCATTCAAAGGCTAAGTTTGATCACAGTGCTCAGAGCATTTTGTAAATTTTTTCAAGTGAGTTTTCAGACTTTACATGGTAGGACACTGGTTTAAACACCTGGGTCTGTGAGTTCCTGAAATCCTTAAAAATGAAATTGAAATTGAGTGCTAGAAAATTTATACGACACCCACGATTTATAAAAAAATCAGTCTTGACATAATAAAAATAAAATGTATAATAATCTACTGTAAAATTTATACCTGGAAAATGGAATTTGGAGCTCAAATAGTTCTTGAAAATTGCTGGAAACCCTTAAAAATTCTTGAATTTTTAGGGACTTTGAGTGTATTGAGAGAAAAGTTGCCAGAAGTTGTAAGCAGTAAATATGGCCCTCAATGCAGACAACTCAATGCAAAGGTTACACAATTACAACAGCCTTTGAGATGACATGCTGCGTGTCATTCTCAATGTAAGAAGTGGCTTGCTGTTTCATCGTAAGATGAGTTACTCAGAACCTAAAAAAAGGCAGTTTACAAAATAATCGCTGAATGTTAACATCGATAGTAAATTTTGAAGTCTCAGCACAGTTGTCACATCAGGCAAAGCATGAAACTGTGAACAGGTGAAAATGAAAATCAAGAACAAGCCGCTGTCATCGACTGAATGATGTGTTCGTGATACACACCTGTATATTACGCCGAGCCAGACCTAATCTTTATCACAGTTATAGCATCATCTTTGAAGTTAAAGGTATACCGTACTGTCACCTGTTCCAATTTTGCCACAGTTACCATGGAAAGAGAAAATCTAATCAATCACTGACTTTAAGCGGGTGGTTGCTTTTTAAAAACAGCGCCCTCACAAGGGCATTTTGAATACCAAGGAATGCCCCTTTGACCACATATGGGCATATTTAGATTACAGGTGACTGTATACCTTTAATTCTGAAAAAGCAAAGTGGGCTTGTATGATTACTGAGGTTGCACCCACACACCCAGAATTGTACTCAACGAACCAATTCTTTAACCGTGCCTTTCTATGTGCCTTAAGTCAACAGTGCCTATGTACAGCTCAAACAGTACTACAAGTATTTAAATCTATTCTACCTTTGTGAATTTTGTGTAAAAGTGCAAACATTCATACAGACATGGCTTTTATTTCCTGACAGAGACAGAACCAATGAAGTCTGAAATTTGCTTACAACCCTGTGCCTTGATTGGTTGAAATCAACATATCAAAAATGCAAACAGCCAATCACAATGCAATCTTCCTGAACTCTCAGAGCCCTTGTATATATTTTGTAATATTATGGGCTATTGATTACAAATTAGTTAATAGTATCGTTTTTCGATGTGAAAATATCTTTACTGAGCCATTACAAATTATTTGATAGTGTAATTTTTCAACTTTAGAATATTGACAATGAACATGAATGACAGTATATTTCCTAAAGCTTTCTGTGCTGCTGAGATTTTACATAGAAAAATCATACTGCTTTAATTTCTGTGGTTTTAGGACTTTCTGAACATTCACGGATTTTCTAGAATTTTTTTGTTAAGAGGGAAATCGAGGAAAGTAATATTTGCATTGGTATAAATTTTGGCATGATTTATCAACAGGTAGTATGTTTCTGTAGGGGAGGGGGGTCTTTTTTGTTTTTTTCAGCAGACATATTCACATATTAAATTGTACGTGAAGGTTTGTAAAACTAAAACTCTCAAATTTCATATAAGCTCATGTAGAATTATCCATCAAAAAATTTAAGTTCATGTGTATTTCACTCTTGCCCAATTCACTAATTTCAAAGATGCCACTCTGAACAAAGTTAGCTGTGAAATCAGGTCAAAGATGATATCGACCTTGAATAAGCATGTGGCAACCTTACAGTAGTGTTCAGTGTTTTCTAAGTTGCACAAAATTGTACAGCCTCTACAACTAGGTAAACATTTTTTTTTTCATGTTTTCACCTTAAGAATATCCTAAATAGCCTTTTATTCAACAATGAGTCAAAAACAGCTTTTGTGTTAAATTGATATTCAAGACAGAATTTTCCTTAGCTCTATAAATATTTGTGTAAGAATATGGTAATAAATGAATGATGTTAGCATTTTGATAGGACCACTAAATTAGACTATAACCGTCTTTATGGTACACTCAGTAATCAGGTTGCCAGCAACCAGGGCTAAGCATATGTAACTTACAATATCTTTAGTTATCGTCGCAAGGTCTACAATACCAGAGATAAGGAAAGAATTATGATTTATTAGATGAAAAGCAAATCAACTGACTAAATTCATAGTTGCCAAGGTCACCAAATAATATTTCTTAGTGAAACATTTCAAATTATATTTATGCCATGAAAAGACGACACTGCATTTATTCTGATTTTAGGATAATTGTTTCTTGCAAAAATCAGTTTTGCACGCCATAGAAACAGAGTAACACATTTTCTCTTGACAGGGTCAGGGGTCAAATGTCTGTGGACCAGGTTGAACATTTTGTAGGTAAACAAATCCATATAGTATTGGCAAACATGTCTGCCCACCATATCAGGTTTTGTATCTGTGTATAGCAAATACTGGACCGTTGGTATGTTAACCGTGTCTGTCTGACCTCGAGGTCGCTGTCGTAGCACGTTCTCCAAAGGGTAATATGCTCTAAACCAGGTGTCTGTTAATTTGAATGATAAATTTTAACTGCAAGCAACTGCTTGTGTCTTCTCATACACAAACTACAAATTTTTCTCTGAACTTTATGGACATTTTGTAAACCATATCTGTCACTAAAATATTCCGTAGATATATAACTAAATCCTACTTTATGATTGAGATAAATTGCTGCTTGTGTTTTTCAGTCACCTCAGCGTTTACATGTTTGAACCAGGGCAACTTTTTTATCATATCTCATTTGATTTTGATATTTTCTTGCTGCCTGGTTTTATTTCTGAACAGGAATTCCCCGAGAACCACGCTTGCAAAAAGATTAGTTTTGATTGAGCTTACTATCTCTATTCACATTAACTTAGTTCACTTAACCATGAAGTAGACCGTGATGAAAAATCCAGGTGATAACTTCAAGTACATCAGGTCAAGAAATGATTCATAGTTACCATAGAAACTAGGTAAATAATAGTAAATATTGGGTTATTCATTGCATATCACTGAAAGACTGGCGAACTGTTAGCCATCAATATTTATCGACTTCGACAGGACACAGTTTCTTTTAATGTTTTAAAAGCTGTCAGATGATTTTTCATAATACACAGCTACCGAGTTTTGACTGGGCAACTCAAAATACGTTGCAGCTCAGTGTCAGCTTGAATGAGCTGAAACTTGTAGGAAAGTGTAGCATCTGAATTACTATAGTAAGTTTCAACCTCAAGCTTTCACCCCCATGCCACAATACAGAGGTCCAACTAATAAGGAGGTCCAACTTTGCCATGAAAAACAATAAGATTATACCAGGTCAAAAGCCTGGTTTTCTAGAGGAAGTATAAACACAGAGAATGACCCCTGAGGTTAGAATGAATACTCTCGCGACTTTTTATAAGATTGTTGTACATGTATATCACTCATACTATGTGCTCTTTCTCTTTTATACATTCAGTATTTTATATTTAGGAATATTATGTCTGCAATTTAACTGTTACTTGCAGTACGAATGCTGTGATTCCTAACTCCAATTCCATACTTACTTTCAACCATGTCAAATCAAGAGTGGCATTTAAACCAACTTTCAAAGGTTCTTGACGAAAGTAGTACATAATAATTACGTCATTATAAAAGTGAAAATGAAAGCATCAGTGCAGGCATGTGATGTAATTAATGGACCATGCAGTTTACATTAGAAACGAGCCTTGACAATTTCCTGTTTTCTTTGGATTTTTTTTGAATTAAATTTTGAAAATGTATTTCCACTCCGGCTACAATATCACATTGCTACTGTGATACTAGAATGATGCATGGGAGTTTGTTCATTCCAATGTTTGGGCTTCCATAATGAACGCTGTACACGTGCTAGCCAGGACTTTACATTTCTGGCAGAGTATTCGTACATTAGTTTGACTGTACAAAGTACAGTGAAGTTAGTAGTTGTTTTATGGCACCTTAAAGTGGCATTGTCTTTGTGTAGTATTTTGTGTACATGTAAAGTCCATATTTGATTCTGCAATTATAGGCAGATCTTGTAAAATCGAGGAAAAAAAGATGGTTTCAAGGCACAACCTTCAGAATCTGATGTCTCATGACATTTACAAATGTTATAGCAGATGCGTTGCCAAGGTTGTTATCTGCTTATGCATACTATTCTAGGGAGTCAACAAGAAACAAGGGCTTATCCATACTATTCTAGGGAGTGCACTCTGCACTCTGCATATGGTGTGCTCAGTGTGTTATAGATTTCATCCAAACTCCCTAGCTCAAATCACAAAGGTGTTCCTGACAAACATTTGATCTTCTGAATGTAAAATCCAGTGGGCCATCTAAATGCAAACTCCAAAAACACCACTAGATTTTATTTATCGAATTTGCAAGATATGCTCACGTTTGCTAACGTAGTTATTAGACAGTGTGGAGAATTAAAACATAGAGGGCTATTGTTATGAAAGGGCAAAAAATAACTGTATGCTTTTTTATTTGGAAAGTGGCGTAAGACATTTGTATTATTTTTTTCATATTTTATGCCTTTTGAAATATGCAATAATATAGCTCAATTGATATAATGAGTACAGTACTTTTGGCAACAGGTTGTCCAATTAGGGATATAAGGCAATTACTGTTGAATCTTTATGGCCTGTTTTATAGCAGACACAGTGTTTGAATGTTGTTCTGGTTGTCGCACTGGATAATCAGTCAGCTGCTCCATTTCCCTGACCCCTTGAACCCCCACCCCACCCAACCCAGTGCCTGATATAGAGATCTAACTCTTGTCGTTCAAAAATCACCGGAGTTGTACTGAAGGCTTGGTTGTGAAAATGTCAACAGAGTGGCTTTGCTCTGCACAATACATGCAGTCTAGGTACTGCTCCTGTATATCTACTGATCTGTTGTCATTCTACTACCCCCTCCCCCCACACACACCCCACCCCTCCAATGATACAGGACATTCACTAACAGTTTACATCAACAGGGGGACTGGAGGGGAAATGCCAATCATCCTAGATTGAAAAAGCATCAAACTGTGTCCACTTCTTCAGTTCAAAAAATAAATGAAAGTAGATGCTTTAGGTAATCTCATTCTGTTACCTTGAAAATGTACAATCACGTGCAACTACAGTCACCTTACACTATACTACTTGCCACAGCAGATCTGCTGTAGTCCCATAGGACTGCAGTCCTAGGGGAGTTGAAATATTTGATATTTTACTACAATTAATTTATTGGGACTGAAAAGTGTGTACATATTACATACACATCACAGTTGGTGGTGGTAAGGAAAACGGTGAAGGGGCCTTCACTGTGTATATAACAACAAACAATTACGATGCACATCTGAAAAATGTACCAAGTAAATTTTGCTGAACTCTTTAAATTATGTTCGCATGATATATACTTCAGGTTGTGATCGCCTTGATATTTTTTACCGTTTCATGTTTAAGATTAATGTAATGGGAATGTTTCATGCTCTTGTTCTGTAATTATTTTGTTTGATCACCCTTAATATTGCAATCTGTCGAGCTGTTTTCTTGAATAAAGGGTAGGAGATATTCTCACACATGACACATGTTGCCTCTTTACTGCTGTGAGGTGTGGTTGCACTTCCCATTTCCCAGTGGTTATGCTTGATGAATTGAGTTCCAGACGCTCTTCTTACATGCAAATACCAAAACATGCACAGAGGCACAGCAAATCAATTTCACTTTCACAACATTATACATTCAGACTTCTAGAATTTACCAGATGAAAGTCCTTCCTCTTTTTCTGAATACATGTACTCTTCAAAGTCCACCCTGGTCCCCTGCCCCATTTCTGCCGCTGGCTGCGCTGCTCATGAAAGTATTTTCGTGAGCATCGCAGCCCGCGTTAGAAACGAGGCTAGGGGACCAGACTATTCAAAGTCTACAAACCTATGTAACTGAGGTAGATATCTTTAGAAAGTCAAGATATTAACAAATATGCCTGTGCCATTTTGTTTGTCATTTATCCAGCTATAAGATCATAGTACACACATTTTGAATCATAAATGTCAATGTTTCAATATTTCTGTTCAACAGTCTGCTTATAAATAGCATGGAGGTAGTACTACCTCCATGTAAATAGTAACCACTCTCAGGGGCAACCAACAAAGCTGTTTGAGTTTCTAGGGGACGGACGGCCGTGTTTTTCCCATCAGCTTACAGGCGGAGAGTGCTTCACATTTCCTGGCGGGGAAGCGTCATTCTACTGTTAAGCTGGATATGGACTTAAGACGCCGAATGGACAGGCAAGTCAGTATGACCCACAGTCCCCTGTGGTCTATTCCGCACTACGTCTATGCGCCCCATAGACCACAGGGGGGCTCGTACTTGTTTATTTGTGTCTGTGTTTGTTTGTGTGTATGTGTTTGTGTTTGTTTATTTGTTATTTTTTTAAAAATACAGCGAAAAGCTATTTTTTAATATTTGTCAATAAAGAGCAGTTTATTTATTTGTTTGTTTGTTTGTTTGTTTGTTTGTTGATACGTATTTCCGATGAGACGTCTCAATATATAGAGGGAGTGAATAAGTCTAACCCTAACCCTAACCCTAACTTAAGCCTAACCCTAACCCTGACCCTAACCCTAAGGGACTGGTCAGTTTCTTCGACCTGGGGGGGGGGGGGCGGTGGATTATTTTTTGCCGACGTCAAAAAGTGGCTGACCCCCCTATTCCAAATTTTGAAACAGGGTGACCCCCCCTATTCAAAATTTCGAAAACAGGGTGACCCCCCCCCCCCCCCCGCACGCGACAACTGTAATATGTTATAATATAATACTGTAATATATATATATATATATATATATATATATATATATATATATATATATGTTATATTTTACATACATTTATATTTTAAGTCATTCTGTGTTTTAATGAAATTGTTGGCATGTCAGTTGTAAGATGGGAATTGCAAAGTGTCAATCTTAAAGTTTGAATACAGTACATTTTGAATGAGCTGTGAATGTATTTCACACTTTCTATGCTTAACCAGATGTCCTGAACTGTAGTACAGAAATGGATGTCAATCATTAATATCAAACAGGAAAAAGCAGTAAATCAAAAATTTTGATGGGTGTTAAGACTTGCCAGCCATCCAATTAAATCTCCTGAGGAACAATAGAGAGGCATTTTAGCCAAATCTGATGTGTACAAAGTCTGAGATGACCTTTTCTTGTAACATTGATATTTGTGCATGTTGCTTTCTCATGCTGAATTCTCATAGAGAAAACAGAAAAGTATCAGGAATTGTCATGCTTTTCATATGAAATGCAGATTTCATAATAGTACACTTTCACTTAGCAAACATCAAGATATCTCTGGCATATATCTCTGATTTATTAAAGTATGGCGCCCGAAGGGCGCGGAGAAAAATATGAAACATCCTGATATCTCTGATATATATGTCTTGTATATTAAAGTAATGCACAGGAAGGGTGTGCTGAAAAATGTCTGATATATTAAAGTAATGCGCTTGAAGAGCACGCTGAAAAATATTGAACATACATATATCTCTGATATATGTATGCCTGATATGTTAAAGTTGGGCGTGCTGAAAAATATGTCTGATTATTAAAGTTACGCGCCCGAAGGGCGCGCCGAAAATGCAACTGGATGAAATTTGTGGCTGACACGATGCATTTTAGGCAATGATGAGCCTGTGTCGAAATTCAAAAACACACTGACCCCCCTATTGGGCATTTCAAAAACATGGTGACCCCCCCTTTCACCAAAGTCAAAAACAGGGTGACCCCCCCCCCCCACGAATCCACCGGCCCCCCCCCCAGGCCGAAGAAACTGACCAGTCCCTAACTAAGCCTAACCCTAACCCTAATCATCGGACATACGTATCAACAAACAAACAAACAAATAAATAAACTGCTCTTTATTGACAAATATAACAAAATAGCCTTTCGCTGTTATTTTATTAAAATAACAAATAAACAAACACAAACACATACACACAAACAAACACAGACACAAATAAACAAGTACGAGCCCCCTGTGCATAGACATGTGTACGAACGATCGACGGTTACATGATAGATGAACCTGCTACTTTTCACAGTAAAGTCGAACGTCGAAGATGACATGGTGGCATAATCCCTCAGTCGGCCATCCTCGCTAGGTCCTCTGATATGGAAAGTGCAATACAACCACTTGGAAGTCAACAAAAGGCTGTGAAAGAGTTTGCCATCAACTGATCCACAGGCGCTTGGCACATTGCTTGGATAATAATCGTATTTAATATGTAGAATGTCTATATTGAACCTGATTATTCAATAAAAGAATCACCCTACGCGATATTAGTGTAGGCCTATAGGCCTACACGTTGACTGGCATTGTACCTTTGGCTGCCTGGCTCGGGCACGGCGAACGCACTGCATAATCATCAATGTGTAGAATGTCTACATGACTTCATTATTTATTAAAGAATAACGGTACATGATATTACTGTACATGTCGGCTAGCTTAACCGAGCGGCTGTAGAGCTCTGCGGGGCTTTGGCCCGGCTTTGGCCTGTTGTCCACTGCTGCACAGACAGGAAGTCAAGGCGTGAAAGTAATTCACAGCTCGATTTCATAAATCAGCGAAATTCACGAACTCTGAGCGTTTCCGGTGATAAAAACTGGTCAACGGTCAGATTGTTGCATAAACAATCGATCGACTGGCCTCTTTTGCCTAAAATCATACCTTACCCTATGCTACTGGCGAGAAATTGTCCTGAAATTGGCTGGGCACACCAACCCAGCGCCGGCCATTTTGAATGAGCTGCATTCAATGTACGCGTCCAATGAGAGAAGAGCAATGACGTCATCTGCCAAGGGTTGTATGCACTGGCGCATACATTGCATGCAGCTTATTCAAAATGGCCGGCGCTGGGTTGGTGTGCCCAGCCAATTTCAGAACGATTTCTCGCCAGTAGCATAGGGTAAGGTATGATTTTAGGCAAAAGAGGCCAGTCGATCGATTGTTTATGCAACCATCTGACCTTTGACCAGTTTTTATCACCGGGAACGCTCAGAGTTCGTGAATTTCGCTGATTTATGAAATCGGGCTGTGAATTACTTTCACGCCTTGACTTCCTGTCTGTGCAGCAGTGGACAACAGGCCAAAGCCGGGCCAAAGCCCTGCAGAGCTCTACAGCCGCTCGGTTAAGCAAGCTGACATGTACAGTAATATCACGCACCGTTAGTCTGTAATAAATAATGAAGTCATGTAGACATTCTACACATTGATGATTATGCAGTGCGTTCGCCGGGCCCGAGCCTGGCAGCCATAGGTAGGCCTACAACTGCAATGCAAGTCAACATGTAGGCCTATAGGCCTACACTAATATCACGTAAGGTGATTCTTTTATTGAATAATCAAGTCGTATATAGACATTCTACATATTAAATACGATTATTATCCCAGCAATGTGCCAAGCGCCTGTGAACTGATCAGTAGAATCCAATAGCATCGGATTTATGTTGTCGAGGAACAAGCGGGGAAGGTTTGAAGAAATCGTCGTGTATTTGAAAGAACAGACGATGTTTTCCATAACGGTTAGACAAAATCGAATATAGTTGACATGCGATTTGTGGTGTTTATCTATTCAATCCATCATCCAACTGGCGAATAGGATAAGGTACCCATAACTCACTACTGAATGGAGCAATGAGGAATAAAAGTGCCTTGCTCAGGGCCTAGGGGCACAACACCGTACTGGAGTCTCGAACTCACCATCCTCTGATCACCTGATCCATGCGCTCCCACATGTTATCTCACCCCGTTTGAAAGTCAAGAAGGAAATATAATATTTAGGATATCCGATAAATGGATTATTTTTTAATGATCGTAACTTTGTAAGGAGATAGTATCGGCCAGCGAGTAAAAATACAAGACGGTAGTATAGATAATTTCTATACGATTATGAATCCGACACTGTACATAGTAATTACTCTACTTAAAAGGACGAGAATTTTTTCCACATTTGACGAAATGAAGCGATAATTTGCTAAAAAAAAAAGTTTTCAAACCAGTCATCTTTCTGTATTATTCAAAGCTGCCGTATTGTATATCGAATTTTCTAAAATCAGATAAAGTTAACCAATCTGTGCTGAATAAGTCAGTGTTTTCGAGTTCCTTCTGCTTCTGTTTCGCTTGTGAAGCGCCCTCTATCGAGTTGCTTTCGTCTTGACCAGTCTAAACAACTTTTCACTGCTACATTTTTATAATTGAAAAATTTAAACACCTAGCATATCTTCTGTCTATGCACCAACGCATGAATGATCTGTCACCACTCAGTAGCTACTCAATGCAGACCCAATAGGGGAGGGGTGAAATGATAACGAACCGAACTGCTCTCGGAGTCACACCTCGGTCCAACTTAGACTAGTGATAAGGTTTGATTTAGAAAGAGATTGGACTCGACATCAAGAGATATTGCAATCTTCTGTTATACAAACGTTTTATCAAAGGCCCCTTGCACCGATCGATTCATAAATTGCATGCTGATGATAATATGGCACGATCGATCGGGAATGATCGGATCCGACGACGTACCTCTGTACTATAGCTATATACCCGGTGCCGTATACTTTGCGAAAGTTGTTCACAAGAAGGGAACCGATTGAAGGACGTGTCGGTAACAGTAGCCAGCTCAAAAAAACTGATGCAAATTAGTGTGATGCACACTTAGTGAATAACTTTACAAAGAGAACGTCCCAATTTAAATGAATATATGTTCAGTATACAGAAATGGGCTCAATAAAGAGGATATATCACAATAAATAAGTAACGACTAGCTGGCAAGTTAGATTTGGGGGAGTAGAAATGGGAAAAATGGAATTAAATCTTCCGTGCTGGGTACATCACCAAAAAGTATATAATCATAGCGTGTACAAACGTAGAGAAAGTCATCCACCATAATTTCAAATGACACGGTTCTCACAGTCTAATCAATCCAAATTTCACCTAGGCTCCCTGCATTGATGAAGATTGCGGTGACGTCTATACTTACGCTGTATGCTCTTGCTGTCGCCTCTCACTACCTCGTAAGTATAGTCGTCGCTCTACTCTACATCTGATTTTAATCAAATTGGGCTTCCTGGTGCTTACGATGCTACTATCACAAATTCTGACCCAAAAAAAGATTCAGTCGGTGTGCAGACTGGACCACAAATAGTCTGTGATGAAGGACACAGTGGTATGGTGAACAAAACTAATGTTTAGACCAAGAGGTTGCTTGCCCTTAACCCTCACACTCTGTTAAAACTTATCAATTATGATCGCCTCCTGCTACGCGTGCCTGTACCCTTCAAAGGTAGAAGCAAACGCCCTCTGTAGCTCGGTCTCAATTTTCTTTCACTTTATTACATTTCAAATCCACCTTGCCCACCTTTTGTCCGGCAGTTTGAACAAAATGTAGGTTATCATGCACAAAATGGTTTTACTGGCAGAATATTTTTAAAAGACGAGAAAAAGCAATATACCATATCAGTGCTTTGTAAGGAGTTTGGGAAAATGCAAAATGAAAACATTACCGTCATTCTGACACTTTAAAAACAAAAACGAGGTGACGCCTTGATCTTGAAATCTCATCTACCCTGATACCGCAGTCACGCAATCATCCACGATGCATCAAAGTTCGAGTTCACATACAACAAATGACATCATCACAGCAACATTTCATTGGATTGAAGATTGTCCGTTAGTCCTATGTTTCGTACTGGGACGATGTAGAGAGCCCCCTTCTATCGTGACCATAAATCACTGGGCAGTCTCTCCAGGCGATGGAAGAAACAGTGCATGAATGGACCATTTTAACCCTAAAACTCTTGATGAATAGCCTTATGTACCTAACAAACTGTGCAGAGCTGCTGCTGCATGCCGATTGGTTTACGACGGTAAAGTGGAATAGGCCTATATGCAGGCGACTCACTACCATTTTTGCTCACGTGTGTGAACACACGTGAGCATATGTCGCAGCGATGTCTGTCTGTCTGTCTGTCTGTCTGTCTGTCCGTGCCTGTCTGTCTGTCTGCTGTCTGTCTGTCTGTCTGTTGGTCCGATATCTCAAAAACGGTTGATCAGATCAGAATCAAATCTGGTAAGGGATCGTTCAGTTTTTACGGCCGGGGGGGCCGGCAAAATCCAGGGGGGTCATCATAATTTTGGAATCCACAAAGGGGGGATCATCGCTTTTTCACTGGTAGGAAAGGGGGGTCACCACATTTTCAAAACATAATACCAACAATAAAGTTCACTTTATGCCATGGCCATGATCTACCCTCTTTACCGGCGGGCCGCCTTCGGCGGCCCACTACAATAATATATACATTATGTATTACCCATGACCCTCTTAACGGGCAGACGCCTTTGATGGCCCACTCCGATTAGGTTTACTTCATGCAATGGCCATGATCAACCCTCTTACCGGCAGGCCGCCTCCGGCGGCCCACTACAATAAATTGACTTCATGTAATACCCACGGCAATCTTACTGTAAAATTCCCAATTGAAGCCGCGGCTTGTATTAGAAACATCTTTGGGGGACCCCTGGGATCACACACTGAATAATGGTAATGGCCGCGCGCCTTCAGCGGCCCTGTCCAGTAAAGTTTACTTCATGCAATGGCCATGATTGACCCTCTTTACCTTTGGTGGCCCACTAGAATAAAGTTGACTTTACGTAATGGCCCATGACCCTCTTAACCGGAGGGCTGCCTTTGGCGAACCACTCAAAGAAAGTTTACTTTATACAATGTCCATGGACATGAGCTGTCTATGGAAATGAAGTTAAAAATTGCCTTACAGTCGTCCTAATTAACAGACGTTTCAATGGATGTGGCTGAGAAGTTTGTGCACTGGCATCTCTGCTACACGAATAAAGTGCGCCGCGTACCAGAGTTCAAATCCAAACCATGCGGGTAAATTTGACATATGGGTTTTGGTTATTTTTCAGGGGGGGGGGTCATCAATTTTTTTGTCTGACAAAGGGGGGGTCATCGTTTTTTTCACAAAAAAATGCAGGGGGGGTCTATATTTTTTTGAACACCGGCGACAAGATTTTGCCGCCCCCCCAGGCCGTAAAAACTGAACGCTCCCTAAATAGATTCAGTTAGCAAATGGCAAGAACTGATTAGTTTTTGGTGGTTGTGGCTTGCATACTTTTTGCTCATTTGCATAATTAATGACTTTAGAAAAAACGGATATACATTAAAAACGACTGTACACAATTTTACGAGATTTGCTACAAATGTTGATCACACCAAAATATATCAGTAGTGTGAACCATTAAGGGATGACATGAATGATAGTTGCTAGTATGCATATTTAATGAACTTTCCTAATTAGGGATATATATCTTATTTGACTTGATCAAAATTGACCAAACTTGGTATGTATATTGAAGATACTATGATTAAACATTCTTGAAAGTCACCAAGCATTTTAACTTCACCCAATTCCTAATTTGCATATTTAATGAACTTTGCTAATAAGGTATATATACTTGAATTGACTGGAGTAAAGTTGATGAAACTTGCTACATGTATTGAAGCTACTATAATACAATATTCTTGAAAGTCATTAAGCATTTTTACTGCAGCCAATTCCAAATGTGCATATTTAATGACCTATCCTAATTAGGGATATATATCTGAATTAACTTGATTGTAGTTGTTGAAACTTGCTATATACATCAAAGATACATTAATATAACATTATTGAAAGTCAAAAACATTTTTACTTCAGCCAATTCCTAATTTGCATATTAAATGAATTTTTCATAATTAGGGATATATCTCTGAACTGACTTAATCAAAATTGATGAAGCTTGCTATGTACATTAATAACACTATAATACAACATTATTAAAAGTCATTAAGCATTTTCTCTTCAGCCAATTCCTAATTTGCATATTTAATGAACTTTCCTAATTAGGGATATACATCTGAATTGACTTGACCAAAGTTGACAAAACTTGCTACATATATTGAAGATACTATGATACAACATTATTGAAAGTCATTAAGCAGTTTTATTTCAGCCAATTCCTAATTTACATATTTAATGAACTTTCCTAATTAGGGATATATATCTGAATTGACCGGACCAAAGTTGATGAACCTTGCTATATACATTAAAGATACTATGATACAACATTAGTGAAAGTCATTAAGCATTTTTCTTCAGCGAATTTCTAATTTGTATAATTAATGATCTTTTCTAATTACGGATATATACTGGGATTTACTTGATCAAAGTTGGCAAAACATGCTATGTACATTGATGATTATACCAGGTTAAACAATATCGAAAGTCATTTCACATTTATTTTCATGTCAGCTAATCTTTAATTTGCATGAGCTTTCACAGTTAGGCATATATGGCTTGAAGGACTTGGCCAAAGGTAATTACACTTGCTATATAAAGTGGTGATACAATGACAGAAGTCAAAGAACTTTAATATTTTTATTTCAGCTAATTACATATTTGTATACTTCATGAACTTTTAGAATTAATCGGCGGTGAATACTGTTCATTATACTGATTATATTACTTTCAATGAAGTTGCAAACATGTGGCAAAGGTTCAATTTACATATAATGCAATATATAATGAAACGTAAGCATTTTCAGTTCATATCTGGTACAATAGGATACAGAGGGATAGTTCTCCCAGAAATCTTTTCCTTGTCACCATGGAGAAGAGAGACACAGAAACCCTGCTACCTTTGATACAGAAGTGGATAAGACCAGAGAAAACACCCATATTAGACTGCTGGAATATGTATATCACATCGGAAGAAAGACGGAGGATACAGACATTTGACAGTCGAACTTTTGCTGGTGGAACTTTTATAGACCCTTGCGGGACAAAGCCCTTATGCAGTAACAATATTAAATACTGAACAATAATGTTCCCTCACATGCATTCTACAAAATGATTTTTACTGTCTTCGTAACCATCCAGCCATGACGTATTTTTCACTATTTATCAGTCATATAAATCTGTACCATCCTCATTTATCTATCAGTTAAGTCTATGTCGCGATTCAGTCAATTAAAATTGATGGCAGCGTATCAAAGAATTATGTTTATATAATGGACTAACAAAGGATAAATTAATTGAATCAAAAAGGCAGATATTTCATAAAGAGAAGGGTCACATCAGCGATCTCCAAGGAACTGCTAAAGAGGTAAATTTATGAGAAGTAAGCTGACCTCATTCATCTCCCTTGGATAAAGAGAGAGAACATGTATTGCTATGTAAAACCTCCATTGTCATTCACATAAAATGCGCGTAAAAATTCGTTTTTAAATGTCACGTGTCATTTGCATGTCACACCTTGCAGCTGTGTAAAGCAGTGTAAAGGCTAAAGAACTATAATAAAATGTGTATGAACAGTGCGTTATACACTTTGAGAATTGTTTAAAAAGCACTTTCAAGTCGATCTATTCCTCCAAACAAACAAACAAACAGAAGTATAGTGATAGCATTGTGATAAATGCTAGAGTTTTTTTTGATGATTATATGGGTATATGGTGGCATAAATTTGTTAAAGTCGCTATAAATAGTAAAAGTGAGAATACGCTGCCCACATAACAAAATTAAGCTGTCGAGAATTTCAATCTCAATGAAAGTCGATATATTTACATGTTACCGTAATTAATGTTCTTTTAAATCTTTTTGTGAAGCATTTTAACATTCTTTCTCAATTATTGTATTACCTCCTTAGAATTTCCACACGATGATGTATGGTTTACTATATTGTTGACTGAAATTCGTGATATCGATGCTGCCGACCTTACAGTAGCAAGCCACTTCATTTGCTGGACCAGCCGTTTCGGTACTTTTTGTTACGTCAGGTACTTGTATTTGAATGGGACTCCCCAACCCGGTTATTTTCTCGAGTTTCCGGCCTTCATCATTGCTTTGATAGTCCGCCAAGTAGCAGAATGTGAAACTGTTGGATTTATCTTTGCCACTGTGTGGACCAACTGCCGGCAACAACCCACGCAAGAGACGTTTACTGTGTTGTTGTGTTATCTGCGATATGTTACACGTTGCTGTCGCACGCATTGCAATCCTTAATGGACAAGTCATTGACAATGACATAGTCCCCACTTGTAATAGGAGTATTAGTCTTGAGGGGGCAGGGAAATGAGGTCATTAAGAAGTATCACTAAAGTGTATATGTTCAGATCTATGGACACATAGGTCTATGTCATTGTTCCCAATTTGAAACAAGAGGCATGTCTAAGTTATGGTTCTAAATCGGGAAAAAAGATCAGACCTCTAGCTGTATTGGCCAGCCAAGAAATACATATGTGCATAATAAATGAGGTACAAGATGTGACATCTTAAGGTCTATTATCCTATCAAAATTGAAGCGTAAAGAACTTGTGATTACTGAGTTATGCATATATATGCATATTCAAGGTCAAAGGTCATCAAGGTCACGTGACATTTTGGAAAAAAAACATTGTATTGCTAATTAATCCATATATGCCAAAATTCAGACCTCTAGCTCTATTGGCTTACCCACAATTATATATGGGCATAATTAACAAGGTAAAGCATGTGTTGTCATAAGGTCTCCCATCCTACTAAATATAAAGGACATAGCACTTGTGGTTACTTATTTATTGACATAATCGTGTATTTTAGGTAAAAGGTTATCGAGGTAACATGACATTTTGTCAAAAAATTTCTATCCTATAGTTATCCCTATATACTAAAAATCATACATTTACCTCTATTGGCTTGTTCAAACTTAGATATGCACATAATGAATGAGGTACAATATGTGGCGTCATAAGGTGTCCCATCATACCAAATATGAAGGGTGTAGCACTTGTGGTTCCAGAGTTATGGACAAATATGTATATTTGGGGTCAAAGGTCACCGAGGTCACGTGACATTTTGTCAAAAAAATTGTATTGCTAAGTTATCCCTACATACCAAAAATCAGACCTCTAGCTCTATTGGCTCGCTCAAAATTAGATATGCACATAATTAATGAGGAACAATATATGGCGTCATAAGGTGTCCCATCATACCATATATGAAGGGTGTAGCACTTGTGGTTACTGAGTTATGGACAAATATGTATATTTGAGGTCAAAGGTCACCAAGGTCACGTGACATTTTGTCAAAAAAATTGTATTGCTAGTTATCTCTATATACCAAATATCAGACCTCTAGCTCTATTCGCTCACTCAAAATTAGATATGTGCATAATTAATGAGGTACAATATGTGGCGTCATAAGGTGTCCCATCATACCAAATATGAAGGGTGTAGCATTTGTGGTTACTGAGTTTTGGACAAATATGTATATTTGAGGTCAAAGGTCATTGAGGTCACATTACATTTTTTCAAAATAATTGTATTGCTAAGTTATCCCTATATACCAAAAATCAGACCTCTAGCTCTTTTGGCTCGCTCAAAATTACATATGCGCATAATTAATGAGGTACAATATGTGGCGTCATAAGGTGTCCCATCATACCAAATATGAAGGGTGTAGCACTTGTGGTTACTGAGTTATGCACAAATATGTATATTTGAGGTCAAAGGTCATTGAGATCACTTGACATTTTGTCAAAAAAATTGTATTGCTAAGTTATCCCTATATACCAAAAATCAGACCTCTAGCTCTATTCGCTCACTCAAAATTAGATATGTGCATAATTAATGAGGTACAATATGTGGCGTCATAGGGTGTCCCATCATACCATATATGAAAGGTTTACCACTTGTGGTTACTGAGTTATGGACAAATATGTATATTCGAGGTCAAAGGTCATTGAGGTCACATTTCATTTTTTCAAAAAAATTGTATTGCTAAGTTATCCCTATATACCAACCAGATATGAACTGAATTGCCTCGCGTGCACATTTTGTAAAGTACTTCTTGGGGTATTGGCTTTTATGACATTACATTGTTTTTATTCCCGAAATTAATCCAATCTATCTAAATTTGACATTATCCCCACTGTATTACGCAATGAAAAAAAAGAAAAGAAACCATTTGAAAATTATGATCCACAATATCTGTCGATGCAAGTGCAAATGGCTGAGCAGGCTCTTAACTGGCAGAGGTCGCGTTTGCGTATAAATTCTGCATATTTCACATATAATTGCCATGTAGAACGAGTTGACCTTGTAACCTCCACAAATGTAATAATCTCCACAAATGTAATATCAACCACAATTGTAATAAAATGCACCCATAAATGTAATATCGCCCATAAATGTAATAAAAATCAACCATAAATGTAATAAAAACACCAACCACAAATGTAATAAATGGTAACCATAAATGTAATAAAAAAAACACCCATAAATGTAATACTTATCAACCATAAATGTAATAAATCTATTTTGTCGTTGCAATTGAGGAATTAGCCCTTAAATATTGATCTATGTAATAAGGAAAGCAACTCCACACATTATTCATTTCTTAATTGTTTGCGTTTAGTGTGTTTTGCATATTTGAAAGTGTATTTTACGTTTCCCTGTTTTGTGTACAGAACTGATTGGCCATGGCTAGACACAGCTGTTGTAACCTCCACAAATGTAATAATCTCCACAAATGTAATATCAACCACAATTGTAATAAAATGCACCCATAAATGTAATATCGCCCATAAATGTAACAAAAATCAACACATAAATGTAATAAAAACACCAACCACAAATGTAATAAATGGTAACCATAAATGTAATAACAAAATCACCCATAAATGTAATACTTATCAACCATAAATGTAATAAATCTATTTTGTCGTCGCAATTGAGGAATTAGCCCTTAAATATTGATCTATGTAATAATTAAGGAAGCAATCCACACATTATTCATTCATTTTTAATTGTTTGCGTTTAGTGTGTTTTGCATATTTGAAAGTGTATTTTACGTTTCCCTGTTTTGTGTACAGAACTGATTGGCCATGGCTAGACACAGCTGTAATCTGAATGTCAGTGCAGTCTCTACTCCAGAGTGGGGAAGACTGTATAACACTACGATCCTTAACGCCGTTTTTTCGAAAATTGCCGTACTTTCTTAATCAATCGCCTCAAATTCGTCTTCAGTGGATAAATTGTGTGGAATAATCGATAGATTTTCTGTATTCCTATGTTGTCCCACTTGAAGTTTGTTCCTTCACTAGGGATGCCAGGATGTCTAATTTTGTTCTACTGTGTTCAAGGTAGTGTTCGTATTGTTTTTTACTAGATTGAAATATATGTTCTCGTCAACATGTTTTGTGTCGTAAGTTTCTGTTATAAGGTTTTATATTCTCTGTTATTTGTTCTGAGTCATCTGTCATAAACTTTGTGTGGTATCACTGGTTGATGAGTTATTTTGACGCTTCCTTTTTATGTAATTATCAGTGTCTAGAGCTGCTGTTCCACTTCCATTATCTAACGGTTTGATCAGTACCTCGCCATTTTCTATTCTGTGTTTCGAAAAGGAAACCTAGTTTCAGGAAAGCATGCAATAACATTACACTAGTCTTATTAAAGTTATTATTTACTCAGGGCATTGATAAACAAATGATCACATATGCAAGTTCAAGTTTATTACATTTATGGTTGAGTTTTATTACATTATGGTTAATTGTTTATTACATTTGTGGTTGCGGGTTGTTACATTTATGGTTGACTATTTTATTACATTTGTGGTTGATTTTATTACAATTGTGGTTGATATTACATTTGTGGAGATTATTACATTTGTGGAGGTTACAGCTGTAATGTGAATGTCAGTGCAGTCTCTACTCCAGAGTGGGGAAGACTGTATAACACTACGATCCTTTAAATTGCCGTACTTTCTTAATCAATCGCCTCAAATTCGTCTTCAGTGGA